>NW_027397075.1:9519858-9535700 GCF_003265705.2 Callorhinus ursinus | reverse complement strand
ATATGGGGATTAACATAACAATAAAAAAATTAAAAAAAAAGAGTAATTTTGAAAAGCATATAATACCCCATCTCTGAATCCCTTAAAATATTGGGAAGACCTCGGAGACTGAGTTTCCTAACTTATACTGGATGGGAAGTTGGACATGATTTTATTTAAACATCAAAAAACAGAAAGATGACACCCTCATATGATGGGGGGAGTTGGGGGCGTGTCATTCCTGTCGCCAGGACAGGTGAAGGAATGTGGCACCTGACTTCTGCTATGAACCTCTGAGTTCAGGAATGTTGGACTTGGTTTTGGCATTCAGCAGTTTGGGTTGGAGGCAATTTTTTTTATTTTAGAATTTCTTCCAGCTTTTTCGAGGTTTTAGTGAAAAATAAAAATCATGTGTATTTAAAGTATATCCATCACCTAATGAAGTTACCGTGTGTGTATATGTGTGTATGTGTGTTTGTGTGTGCGTGTGTGTTGAGAACTCTTTTGAGATCTACTTTCTTAGCAAATTGCAGGTCTATAATGCATTATAATTAGCTATAAATATCATGCTGTACATTAGGTCCCCAGGACTTATCCATCTTACAACTGAAAGTCTGTATCCTTTGACCCATATCTCCCCATTTCCCCAAGCCCCAGCCCCTTGCAACCATCATTCTGCCCTCAATCAACTGATCTCTTGCAGCCTTCTTGACTGGGTGAGTATAAAGCGTAATTTTAGGTAAAAATTTCCTCACCTTTTTTTTTGTTTATACAGATTGCCCCTGGCCCCTCTTATGGAAAGGGAGAGATGTGTAAAGATGATGGAGATCTATAGATACAAAGTGGTTTTGGGTACACATAGAAAGGGGACATCACTCTGGGACTGCGGGCTCAGAGAATGATTTCATTTCAGATCTCTCATCTGAAATGAGTCTGGAAGCATGAGACTAGATCAAAAGCAGAGGAGGCAAAAGGAACACCAGGCAGAGAACCACATGGACAAACACACAGGGGCAAGAAGCAGCAGAGTGCATTCTATGAGAGACCCGAAATTCCATTAGCCTGGCTGGGGGGTAAAACGTGCGGCAAGAGATGAGCTGCAGAGAGGGTGAGAGCCAGCTCCTGAAAAGCCTCACGTCCCTGCATCTTGACTACTTGGCTACAGGGGAGAATGACAGCGCTATCTTCCAAGCAAGCCCCTTCCTGACCATCTCTGGGGAGGTGTGTCTTACACAGCAGGTCTGGGTGTGCAGCCAGTATTTGAAAAGCTTTTCCTTCATGTTTCTTGATAAAGAAGGCTTTGCAACATCACTCACTACATTAAAATGCTTTCTTAGCTTCAGGGGACTGAAAGCATTTTTATTATGTTCCAACATTATTTATCCTTCCCGTACACAAGAGTGAAAAGCAGAAATCCAAAGAGAAAAATCCCTCTAATGTCTAAAACACAGCCGTGGTCCATTTGTCTGATACTGCAGAGGTTGAGAGATGACAAAATATGTCAGAGGGGGTTGTGCCTGCCCCCACCTTCCCAGGGTAGGTAGATGGGTGGAGACACCTATGCAGGGCAATGTCCGTGACTCAATGCGGAGTCCTCATACTCACCCTGGAAACCTCATCTCAACAGAACACACCACAGACCGGCCTTCCTCTGTGAAGCCCCATCTATCAGGTCACATTGTCCACAAGGTGCTCCAAGGCCAGTCTTTGATCAGAAAGATAATCATCTCTCAAGTGTGACAATTACATAGTATCAGTAGGCACTCACGCATTCCCAGGAAATACACAAATTCTTACTGAATGACAGAAATTAGTTTTTCGCCAAAGTCTCCAAATGGCCTTATGACCGAAACAATCCAGATCAACCTAAGGTAACCTGAGCGAAATCAGCATCTTTTGGACAACTCAGGAGTTGCTCCTATGTATTTCCGAAAGGGTTAGATAGACATCACAGAGGTTTTGTTAACACCCCTCAGGTGGAGGAGAGTGGTTGCTTGCTCATCATCATCTATCCACACTAGAATCAGCTCAAATTGACTTTACCATGATGGGGGCCAGCTGTATACATCTATCCCAGCTAGAAGTGGTTGAGTTGGAGCTATTTTCCACCTGGTCCCCAGATTCCAGGTTACTCTGTGTTTTGTTGATGCCTTGGTGGGTCAGCCACGCGTCTCCCCGGTCTTCCCACTCTTGTCCTGAGAGCAGGCTTGGTAGCTTTCTCTCAGGCTTTCCACCTCCCACACCCGCCCTGGTGCTGTCCCACTCTCCTGAGGACAAATTAAGCCACCACGGCCACCTCTGTGTGAGACCAGCTGCCTCCTTGGATTTCACAAGAAATAAAGCACAGGTTCCCTAGAGCCTTGGATCCCCTCCCCTCGCTGGGACTTTTTCCTTCTACAAACGGGTGTGTTGACTTCAGGAAGGGGACAGGGTACAGGGTCTTCCTGTGAGACTCAACAGCCTCTAGTTCTAATTTGCTTTGCTTCTTCCTCTTCTGGAATCTTAGCCACTGCACATGGAGATAATTTCCCCCCTCAGTTCCTAGCATATAATCATGTGTACCTACAGTTTGTATTTCTTCCTTCACTTACTCATTCATCTATTCTCCACTCCCATTTCTTCCTCCATCAGCAACCACCAAATGTGGTTATGGTGTGTCTTTTGATTTGTAGGTTTCCTTGCAAAATGTATATGACCATTTTGTGCATGTGCATTTTAATTTATACAAATACTTTGGTCGTTGACTTAATTTGTCCTTTTTTTTCACTGAGCAAAAATCCTTGGACTTCCTTCCCATCTCTCATTTTGTCAGTCTTGGGAAATCTAATTTAGCTCAGGCAGTAGAAAATGAACTGGACAAAGCCTTGACATTTAATTCTAAGAGGCTTAGAATGAAGCTTCAACATTCTCTATGATCTCCCTCTCCTTGAGTAGTGGAGGCCCAAGGGACAGGAACAGAAATAAGGGACAAAAAAAATTAATTTCAGAAAACAAAATCCCAGAAGTTAAAACTATAAAGAACTATTTTACCCCACGTGACTATTGGACAATCACACAGAGTCCAGCCTCTTCTAGGCGTTTTTTTATACCAGAGCACCAAAACATTTTCCTTGCTTGCATAGACCACCTTTCATACCATGATGTAGTACTGATGTAGTTTACTCTGATGCAAGGCTTTCCACCAGGGGACGCCCTGCAACCTAATCAACTGGAGCAGGCACATTCCCAGTTCTTGCCAGCCACACATTTGCAGACCACCTCTTGAGTCACTGCCTCAAAGGGAATGTAAATTAACACCTGTGTGTTGATTTTCACTAAACTTGCTCTCATCTGATGTCCAAGTTGGGTGAATTCTTGCCTATACTCCTAAGTGCAAATAATAATAAAAGCACTGCATTAAAACAAAATCAAAGACTCTGGAATAAGACAGATCTAGTTCCTAAACTGGGCTCTGCACCTTACTCACGGTCATTTCTGCTCCCCACGCTCATTTCCTCAAAAGCAAACTACAGATAATTAACCGGGCTATCGTGAGGGGTAGATGAAATAATGTATATAAAACGCTAACACTTTACCTAACACACAGTGAGCACGAGTGTTAACGCTTACTATTTCCTACATTATTCAATGACCTTTGTTTTACCCACTTCATTGGTATGTAACTCATCTCGAGAGCGACTGGGAAATGTAATAGGATGAGAATCTAGTGTGTTGTGTGACATTTTTTCCACGGAAGGAGAAAAATGGCCTCCTTCTAAGGAAGGGCCTTCACCTACAGAACAGCTTTAAAATACTGTGCCAGGCACTGCAAGCAATTCTAACACATGAAGTCTGAGATGTCAAGAAAACCTTGGCAGGGCTATTTCTCTGGGGGCCCTAGAGGATTCGAACAGGTGCACAGTCTTGACCTTACACAGCAACGGCACTATTTTTCTCAAGCATGAAGCATGACTGCACACTTCGTATAAGACCTGGAGGCCATGGCCCCAGGAAATTGGAAGCTTGGAAAATAAGCGCTCAAAAGGCGAAATGCTTCATCTGGTTATTAGAGGAAGAGAGAAAAATGTTTGCCAGGAGTAGGGCCTTCAATATCCATGTGGATATGCTGAATGCACTCACCACGGTGTCCTTGGCTTGTTGTTCGAACTGAATCACCCTGTGGGAATGGAGACCAGGGTAGGAGCTTCCTATCCTTCATCACAGAGTTCCGCTGATTGTGATAGGGGCACAGGTGAGGCACAGGTTTTAGCAGTTTCTCCCCGGATTATTAAAAAAAAAAAGTGTATTCAAATAGAAACAAGGGAATCATAAAGAAATGTAACAATCTTCCATAATCCTACCACCAAGAGACAGTAACTGATCAACTCCTGCTGTGGGCTTTCTCCGTCTTCCTCCATCTTCAAACAACCTCATCCAGAGATATTTCTACACCATAAATATTACCTTCTTAAATTATATAGGGCAATGACTCCTAGTAAATTTACTGAGTTGCAGGACCATCACCATAATCCAGTTCTAGAGCATTTTGATCACCCCCACTTAGATCCTTCATGCCCATTTAGAGTTAATCTCTGTTTCCTTCCCAACCCCAGGTAACCACTGATTTCTGTTCCACCTTTAGAGATCTGCCTTTTCGGAGGAATTTCTTACAAACAGACTCCTGCAACATGTGGCATTCTGTGTCTGCCCTCTTTCACTTAGCAACATGTTATGAAGGTTCATCCACGATGTAGCATGAATCAGTACTTCACTCCTTTTCATGGCTGAGTAATACTCCAGTGTGGAAACAGCACATTTTCTTTCTCCGTTCATGTCCACCCACTGGTGGACATTCAGATTGTTCTGCACTTGGGGGTTACTATAAATTGTGCCTCTAAGAACACTCATATGCTGGTCCTATGTTTTGAACCTTCCAGAGGAAACACCACGGCATGGGATTGCTGGGTCATCTGACAAACACCTTTCACTTTTTAAGACACTGTTATGCCAAGTGGCTGCATCACTTTCCATCCTCAACAGCAACGTAAGGTTCTCACCTCACCTCCTTGCCAACTGCTTATTGTCTGCCTTTTGGATGACACCCCTTCCAGGGGGCGTGGAATCTTTGTTCCTCTGCATGACTTGATTTAATCGAAGGACTCATTAGGATGTAAGCCTCAGAAATCCTTCCCTACCTTATCACATAAGCCAATAGGTCATGTTTTTCTGCTCGTCCACAGTTTTGCTTTCTCTTTACTCAGTTTTTCCCGCTCTTCTCTCCATCAACATACTCAGTGCATGAATACATATTGTGGGTGTCATGGTTTAAAGTATTCTGACTCAACCTGGTACAGCAATTGCTGCACAGGTGGGACGTTCTCCCTTCTTATGCCCACGCAGGTCTTGCTAATCATTTCTGCTGGGTGCACGCAAGACCTCAGAATCCTTTTCAGCACAGAGTTCCAAGCGGCTGTTATCCACCAATTAGCAATGACACAAAGAGTGGACTCAATTTATCATGCTTAATATAGAACGTTCTGTACATGGCTTTTTCATTACATTTATAGCATAAGTATGTTAAATATTCTTCATAAAAATAACTTTAATGGTCTGTAATATTCCATCATATAAATAGAGTATAATTTATTTAACCATTCACGTATTTTGAATATGTAATATCTCACTGGTTTATTTCCATTATAAATAATGCTGCAGTGAATATATTATATATTTATATATCTTCAAAGTGGAATTATTGGATCAAAGAGTAAAAAGGTTTTTGAATCTCTCAATGCATCACGAGGGTGTTCTCAGAGAATAATGTTAGTTTTTGCCCCATTTTTGTAAGGGATGGAGATCCAGGCTGGTAATAGCTCAGACTTCTCCTGAGATCCTGGAAAGACTGTAGAGTTTTCTTAAGTTCTTATTTAGCCCTTAGAATTGATGTGACCGTCCCTGGAAGTTCCTCCTTGGTTTATCAGGGAAATAAACCTGTTTTGGTTTTTCTATTCAAAATAGCAAGGATATTATTTCTTCCTTATTTACTTGTTCTTTGCTAAATTCCTATCCCTAAAAATACCCTTCAAAAGATGGTAAAAGAGCTCAAATTCCAGGATCTGTTGAGTGTGCTCTTAGGAGGATGCACACAGGGAACTGGATACAGTGGGTAGAGCTGGCTTCTTCCTTGGGGAAGAGAGACTGGGCTTGGCCCAATGTCCTGCCTCCCCAAGAGGATTCCAGCATGGAAACAAACAGAAAAGAAGCTGCTACACACAACTTTGAGGACACAGGCCATCCCAGAGGGGTGAGATGGCTCCCCCTGACACAACACTGCATGCTCTGGTTTTACTTCCGGCTTCCAGGAATGATGGCCAGTTCTGAGTCAAGCCCCAGTTGCTCTGGGTCCCCTGCGTCAAGGACTGTGTATGTCACCTCTCCCTGGCGTCTGAACAAGACCATTACAGATCATCCAGGGGCATACTTGTGGGCAGTATGTTTCCATCAGATGCTTTCCCCTAAAATCCTCCTCCTCCGTTTAGTAATACACCTCTAGCTCTCTCTCCCTTTGCCTCTCTTAAAAGAGTTCAAGCAAACCCATGTAGCAAAATGTCTGTTACAAGAAGTGTCATTGTTATTCTCCACTCTTGAAGGCAGGATGATGGCAAATTTAATGTAGCCATGATTTAGAGTTTACCTAGTCAACCGAGGTTAGGGCAGAAAGCAAGTGCCAGGAGGCTAGGGTGCTGCACTACTGATTACTATACCCTCAAAACGTAGCAGATGTTCTAGAAAGATTGTTGAGTGAATGGGACAATGTATGTAAAGATTCTTAGTAGGCTTAACACAAGCAAAAGCATACCGTTGACATAATTTCACTCCACCAGAAAGGAGCACTGATGTCCTCTAAGAGGCATGTGTAAGAATGTCTGCCATTACTTAAAAGATCTGAAACTATTCATAATCCTAATTTTCCTCAACCATAGAATGGGGTCAGTACATTGTGATACGTTTTTTAAAAATAGGATGATACACAGCAATACAAATAGAACTAATCACAACAAGAAAATATCACCATGGAGATAATATTGAATAAAAGAAGTCAGACACAAAAATGTATAGGTTGCACTTTCCCATCTGGATGAAGTTCAAAGACAGGCAGACATGGTATAGTTGTCTACACTGTGGAACTGACCCTCCCATGCAGCAGGAAGTTTGCATGTAACTGCTGAACCCCCCCCCCAAATGAACAACTAACAACCTATGATTGACCAGGAACCTTACGGAGAACATAAGCAGTTGATTGACACATATGTTGTTATATGTATTATATACCAGATTCTTACAATAAAGCAAACTAGAGAAGAGAATATGTTATTAAGAAAACCATAAGGAAGAGAAAATACAGTGATGGGACTGTACTGTATTTATCCAAAAAATACCCGCATAGATGTGGACCCACGCAATTCAAACCCACGCAGCTCAAGGGCAACTCTATTTGGTGATAGAGATCAGAAGAGTAACCTTGGGGCTGGCAGGGGGGAGATATTGACTGGTATGCAGCAAAAATCAATAGCTGAACCTGTCCCATATGTTGATTTGAGTGTTATTTCTATGGAAGCATACCTACATATGAACTTGATTTACATATCCTGCCGTATATAAGTTCTATTTCAATTTTTTAAAAGTGTGCTTCCTAGTACGGCATCCCAGCTTTTCCTGACCTGACTCCTACCTCCCTCGGGGCTCGTATTTTGCTAAGCATATAAGCATATTTCGCTACTTATTGCTAACCAGTAAGTCCCTGAATACACACCACGTATTGCCTCACTATCAGGATTTTGCATGTTCTATTTCTTTCTCGCTACTCCTTTAAGCCTGAAAAACTGCTCTATAATCTTCAAATACCATTTTAAATGTCATTACTTTTCAGGATAATCTCTTTGTCACCTTTCCCCCAAGACTGCATTAGCCAGGTGCGCCTCTTTTCACCTTCTCAGCGGAGTATTTACTCTTACCCCAAGCTGAATCAAAACTGCATGTTCTAGTCTGTCTCTCCTACTAGATTCTGAAGTCACAAGGGCAGGGACCCTCTGCTGAGTCCCAGCTTACAGTACCTTGCCAGGCACTGAGCAGGGCCACAGTCAGTGCACGTTGGACTGAATTCTGAATCTCTCCTCTGGCAACGAGATGTAGCATCAAGAGCCCGGATTTTTCTCCTCCCAAGAGTGTTGGGTGTTTGTAGGGCTCTTGCTAATGCCACACTGACATGTTCTTTGCAAAGGGCCTGTTGGAAAATTAGATCAGGTGGCTTCCCCACTGTAACATATGACACTTTTCTAATTAGGGCAATGTTTAATTTACTGTCTCATGGCTTTTTGAATAAATATAAATTGTCATACTAAAGTGACAGGTGTAAAACCCAGGATGGCTGTGTTAGAGAGGTTAATCTGCTGTTAATCAAATCAGTTCTGCTTGACTTTCTCCCGGGGAGTGAGAGATAATGGTCCTGTTTAACTGGAGATTAGCCAGCTTTTGGCTGGAAATCCCTCTGGGCTCACCTGAGCCTCTTTGTGTCTGTTCAGAATGAAGATATTCAAATGTGCCAATAATTAAAGTTAGGACCTTCTCTCTCCTTTGGCATCCCATGAAGTGAGGACATTTTCCATTGGGCCTTTCCATTTACCAGAAGAATTTTCCTCTTAATCCAATGAGTTCTGGAATATTCTAGAATATTACTACCCTCCCCCACAAAATTCTGAATTCCTGCCAGCAATAGAGCTGGAGTTGTCCATTCCTATTGCTGCTCACCACAGCAAAACTGGGGTACTTGGGGCATGGTAGGGAGGTGATCTTGTCCTCGATGTGGCCCATGAAAGTATCTCTGGCTAAGGAGAGGTTCTAGGCAGAAGCCAATGAAATTGCTGGCACCAGGAATTATGAGATTGGGACACACAAGCAGAATTGATTTGGGGTCTAGGAGACCAAGCAGGGATTCTCCTTAACCTTTGTGAGGACCCCATCATGGCTTTCGTACTGTAAGAACACCCATGCTTTATAACCTCAGGGATCTGCAGCCTTAAGAGCACTGGGCTTCTTAAAGGTGTCAGAGCAAACATCAACACTATGATTGGCTCCAGCCCAAGCATGAGGCAACCATGCTTGGGGGCTTTGCAGGCAACCAGGCAAAACAGATACGAATGAGAAGGGCTGCCCTATTCTGAGCTTCCCAGAAATATCTTACGAAGATTTTGGAGAGAGTGAGGGCTTCATTTTGCAGATAGTGGAGAAGCAAACAAAATATGAATCACTATTCATTTGAACAGCCCAGTAAAGGAAGGTAATGTAATGAATGGCATGACTAAGACTGAAGGGTACAGAATCAGAGTGCTGGGTGTGAATGCTAGTTTACTATACAAGTTATGTAGCTATGAGCAAGTCACTGAAGCACTCTGAGTCCCATTAGTCTCACATGTAAAATGGGGCTGTTTTGAATACATAATATGCACAATGTACTTAAAACTGTGCCTGGCTATAAAGTCACTAAATAAGCCTTAGTTTTCACCATTATAATCTCCATCATTATCATGAATTCATCATCATCACCATGATCACCATCATCATCACTGCTATCAACATCACCCCCAGCATCACCATCAACAGCATCATCACCCCCAGCATCATCACCCCCAGCATCACCACCCCCAGCATCACCACCCCCAGCATCATCACCCCCAGCATCATCACCCCCAGCATCACCACCCCCAGCATCACTACCATCATCATCAGTATTAATACCCATAGAATGATGAGGACTGAGGAAATTTAAATTACATTGGTATTATCACCTCCACTTTATAGATGAGGAAAGCATTGACCAGAAGCTTGCCTGAACCACAGAGCTGAAGACTGGAGCTAGAATCTGAGCTCAGTTTTTTCATGTGCTAAAACCCAATGTTCTTTCCAAAGAGAGGGTTGGTTGATACAGAGCAAAGAGCATCTGAAAGAGGACAACAGTGAATAATGTAAATTATATGTCCCCATTAATTTAAGATATGGCATTATTACACAGTTGGTGGGTTTCAAAAGAAAGAACATGTTCCTAATTACTTGAATTTTGAGATTTACTTTTTTATGTCCCACCTATAGATTAATGGTGTAATAAGAACAGACATATTCTTACATCTTTCCAGCTAACACTGCATTGTTAATCTCCCTGGTGACCCTGAATTGTCTCTGGATTTTCGGAGAGGCAAAACAATGTATCCACTTATTCTCCCATAACTCAGCCTGAACGTAAAACAAATAACTGGGTTGACACATCTGAAGTGGTGTGTCGTGGGCAAAACAAGGAAGCAAGACCGTCCTACTCTTCTATTTATGGACTATAAACCCTTTACGGTGGCATTGATGAAGGGTTTATAGTCAGTACACAAGCTGGTTACACCATAAATTGTAATGTTATATGATAAACTGGGACTTTATAGCAGTAGTAGATATCAAAGAAAAAAATGAGTTGGAGTCTGAAAGGATCTATCATTGAAGATACTTGCTTCGAGTTTAAATATTCAAGCTTGTTTTTGTCTTCATTTCGTTCAAGCACTGGATAATTCATGTTCTTCTGGGTGGGGATTTATAGGTTTACCTAGAGATCAACTCTGTTAAAAAGAGAGAGAGAAAGAGAGAGAGAGAGAGAGAGAGAGAGAGAGAGAGAGAGAGAGAGAGAGAAGGTGCCCTGAATGGTGAACAGCATAGTCATGATGTGGATAATAGAAGGGAAACACTGAATTATTCAAGCATTTGGGTTTTCTATTTTTATACTGGCAGATGACAGGTAAGGCTCCCCCCCACCCCAGTTTGGTGCCTGCTAATATGCCACTGTTATAAGACATCTCCGTTACTATATCGAGAAACAGAAAATATTTACAAGGGAAATGTGTTGAACATAAGTTAATTGCCTCTAGTTTACATTAAAGCTAAAAGCAGTAAAATGTCAACAAATGTTAATTTCCCGGCCTCTCTAATGGGCACATACTCTTTCAGTTCCCAATTCTGTCCTTATTCATTACCGAACAGAAATTGCTAATATTTACTTATTACTTATTTATATTTTCATTTGAAAGTAAAAATAAGCTCATTTGCCATAATAACAGCTTAATATTTCCAGCGCTAAGAAACTGTCTTTTTAAGGATTTCTATTAATGGCCTCTCAAAGAAGAAATCAGAGAGTTTTCACTTTTTGCATAAGGAGTCTGAGGAAAGTATCATTAACTTAGAACATGATCATCATTCACTGCGGGGCTTACTTGGTGCTCTGGAAAATAAGGTGCCCTGAATTCACAGAGAAAAGGAATGGCTTGTTACTGGCTGAGGGCTAAAAGCAACCTGCCAAGAAGGAGAGCTTAGAACATCCATCCCAGAGTCTGGGAGTTCAGCCTCCCCTCGAGTTGGCAAGCCTGAGACTATTTGGGGTTGACCTGCTGGAACGTCCCAAGTAACGTGGCCAGAGGTGGGAGGAATGGTTGTCGTCAGTAGATGCTCTTGAACAGATTATCAGAGACTGAATTCTTACCGATTACTTGTGCCTGGATTCTTAGAGGCCCTGAGAGGGATGTTTCCTACACGCTCCCAATTTTCTCAAAGACCTTCCACAGACTGGAAGCTGGAAATCATCCTCCTTGGCCTTCGCCCCGTCCCTTGACTTCCCTACCAACAAGCAGCTTTGGCCAAAAGCTTATGCTTGTCCACAGTGATCCTCCCAACCCAACCAGTGCTAGAACAACCAAACCACCCAGTTTCTCTGAGACCGAGGGACTTCCTAGGGCAGGAGACTTGCGATTTTAAATGCAGAAAATTTCCAACAAATCACGATGTGTTGGTCAGATGCTATTTGTGACCCTGAATTCCCAGGAGTGCCTGGGATACAGAATTCCAGTTGGTGGCTGTAGGAATCTGCATGAAGCTCAGAGTGGGTGATGAGGAAGGTGCACAGCTATCTGCGTGGAGGTGAGGCCACGGGTGGGGGGTGAATACCTAGCTGGTGGGGTCCAGGGCAGGGAAGGAAAATCAGGTCTGCCTTGTACAACAATTCTGATTGACTGGAAACAGCTGGCTGGAGTTACGTGTTGGGGAGTATCCTGGAGCTACCTAACAAAAGAAACGTGAATGATAAATTCACAGACTGGGGAAATGGTAGCAGCAAGTGCATCACTTACTACCCAGATGTGGATGAGAGAGAGAGAGAGACTACTGACCAAGAAGTGGATGTAATGAATATATAACACTGATTTAAAATGAACTTTAAAAATAAAAACTAGAAGCAGTCAGAGCCAGTGCAGAAAAATGAGAACGCACATGACTTTGCTATAGACGATGCTATGTCCTTTTTTCTCTGCATAAATATATTCTAAACAAATAACACTGTTTGTGCTGTTTGTCAACCTATTTCTTTTGTTTGTCTTGTTTTCTGCAGAAGACAATATTCTTGAATAATATCTCTGTCATTAAATACCATTCTGCAGTTTTATTGCAGATGGCTGTGGAGTGTATTATTACACAGAACATGCCCCAAAATGGCTTAAAAGCTCTCCCATCGTTAGACATCTGAGCGCTAATGTTCACCCATTTTTGACCTATAAACATGGCAGTTTCGTATGATTCAACCTAATGACACATTTGCTCCTACCCCAATCTAATAAAACCCTTACTGTACGAATAATGGCCATGTGCACTCTGGGGGCTAGGGTTTGCACACTTCCCTGGTGATGGCTTTAGGAGAAATTCCAGAAAGTGAATTTGCAAATTCTAAAGATAAACTTTAATCCTAAGGGCAACATCACCTTTTAGCCCTGGAAGGATCCTGCAAGTTTGGCCAGCACTGATTGTAGAAAAGGGAAGAGCTGTCCCCGAGGCTTTGGTAACTTGTTCAGAGCTGGGGAAAGGGACAAAGCACCAGGGACAACTCCTTCCAAAGTCACCCCTTATAACCAAAGTGCAGTCCTGCCATGCCGCCCAGTGCCAGACCTGAAGGAATGAAAGCACCTGATCTTGCCAATGATGCAGATCGGACGAAGTCAAGGATGAGCACTTGTGTGCACAGCATTTGGAGGATGAAGCTGAGTAGGAAGGGCATGGTTGGATCACTCTGTGATGCAGAATCAGAATGAGGTACTTCCAACTGCAAACAGCTATTCACATTCTCCATCAATTTATTACTTCACTTATATTTATTACTTAAGTTAGAGCACAGAGTGCTTAACAAAGTTTTTACGCTGTTTTACTGTTTTCATTTAAATAAATGCACTCGAAAATATAATTTTATATCAATACCCCCAAATCCACGATTTTTCTCATGTATATTTAAACATGATTAGGTTAAGGTGATCCATGGGCCAACAAAAACCATCCTATTTATCAACAGGACATGGCATGGCAAACTCTACATACAAAGATATTTTGAGGTCACTTTTCATTTGCCTACTTTTTAAGAAAAGTAAAATCTGATGAACATGTTTTGTTTTGTTTTTTTTAACAAAACTGCATACTGCAGATACTTAGAACTGAATAGTAATTACAATAACCGCCTTGGAGTTTCCAGCTTGAAGAACTTGTGCTGCCCAAGGGTGAAGCGTTATTAATAATTGTGCCTTGCTTTGCTACAGAACTCTTTTAGACTCTGCAGACAACCTACACATTGCTTACTTCCTTTCATTCTCAGGCAAGCAGGTGTGGGTTGGCAAACTGGCCGGGCGCACACAGAGAGGGCAGGGCGAGAGCAGAGAGAAGCAGACCACTCCAGACCCGCAAGCGGAGGGGTTAATAAGCAAAGGGACTTAACTTGGTAGTTTTGTTCTCGGCGCCGCAAGACCAGTGAATCTCTGCACCTGCTGCCAGAACGCTAAGAGTTTCTAGAAAGACCCTAGCGGGGTTCTGTCACATCTAAGGTGGGGATAGTCTCCACCACACCTCACTCTCCAGGCTGC
The DNA here is from genome assembly GCF_003265705.2 of Callorhinus ursinus. NCBI lineage: Eukaryota > Metazoa > Chordata > Mammalia > Carnivora > Otariidae > Callorhinus > Callorhinus ursinus. The sequence goes on along the minus strand of NW_027397075.1, from coordinate 9,521,763 downwards.
TTCCTTGGACCGGCTCCCACCGTGGGGCAGTGAGCAGAGCCCACATTTCCCCACCGCCCGGGGTCCAGCACCCTGGTCACCGGGGTCGTGCCCCCCTGGATGACCTCCTGCGTCACTTTCCCTGGAAGCCCACCTCTCAGCGGCCAGATCCGGCTTTGCAGAGGGCCACTGAGGCCTCCAGCTTCTCCTCCTGCTCGCCCACCCCGTGTGTCAGCCCGGAGCCGCCAGGCCTTGGCTCACCCAGCCCTCCCGCGAGCTCTCTAACAGGAGCTCCAGCCTGCCAGGAGCCCCCCGGGCAGTGAGCCCCAGGAGATGCCAGCCCGCCGGCAACCCGCGCCTCCCTCCCCGGCGCAGTTCCAGAAGCGCGCACCGCCCAGAGGCCTTCCCGGCGTCCCGGGTCCCCCAGCGCCGATGGTGGGCCTCCCCCGTCCCTTACAGAGGTTAGGGCGGACTCGGGATTTCCCGCTTTGCTGCTTCCCGGCACTGGTCCCTCATCTCCTAGCTGCCCCGCCACTCGGCTCACAAACCACCCCGGACGCAGGACCAGGGAGCCTGAGAGAGGGGGGCCGCCGAGCGCGTGCAGGCCGCAGGGTTCCCGAGCAAGGGGACTCACCCAGGAGGCTTGTCCCGGACATCGCACCCGCTGTCGGGATCCTCAAGAGTCTACAGAGAGGCCTTCACGGGGCTCGGCCAGGTCTGTGGGGTGGACGGTCTCCACCACATCTGACTGAGGCTGGTCTCGACCTCACCTGAGTCTCCCCAGGCCCCGGGTTTGCATCGACGCCGCCCACGGTGAGAACGGCCTGTGGAGTGTGCATTCCTGAAGGTTCAGAATGAGGAGCCGCCCATTACGGGGCCAGCCGGGGCCACGCCCTCTCGGTGACCTATTCCGACAGTAACTAGTGTTAGCTGCGTTTTACAGACGAGAACCCTGAGGCCATGGATGCTTAACAGCTTGTCTCTGTTCGTCCAGAAGACTCCTTGAGGATCTAAGATGGTAAGTCATGTTTCTTTATCATAGTATTGTGTATAAACCTTACTAAGGATCAGTGGGAGAATCAAGTGGTTTATAATTTAGGACGGTCTTCATTCTTGTCTTGTAAGTAGGAATGTGTTGTATCTGCCTTCTATTGCTCTCGATTTATATCACTCATAGGACACTCAGTGGACTTGTCTGGGTGACATTTTTCTTTTCAAGCCAGTGGTTCTGGATGTGTGTTGGAATAACTTGGGGTGCTTTTAAAATACACTGACTCTAAGGGGGGGGGCGGAGCAAGATGGCGGAGGAGTAGGAGACCTAGATTTCGTCTGGTCTCAGGAATTCAGCTGAATAGGGATCAAACCATTCTGAACACCTACGAACTCAACAGGAGACCAAAGAAGAGAGTAGCAACAACTCTCTGAACAGAAAAGTGACCACTTTCTGGAAGGTAGGACGTGCGGAGAAGTGAATCCAAGGCGATATTCGGGAGGATAGACGGCGGGGGAGGGGCCTCCGCGGCCGCTTCTGGCAAGTGATAGAGCCGCGGAGCACAAAATCGGACCTTTTAGAAGTTGGCTCCGTGGAGGGACGCCGCTGCAGTGGCTAAGCGGGGGGTGGAATCCTCCTGGGACAGTGTGGTCTCAGGACCCTCGGGGTCACAGAGAGACCGGGGGTGCCTGAGTGCGCCAGAGCTCCCAGGGATCGGAGCGGGGAAGCCGGCTGCAGAGACGGAGCAGAGTCGCAGGCTCTCAGCTCGGGGTTGCCATAAACTGTGATCTGCGGCCCAGTTGGGGCACGGCTCCTCCAGCAGGGACCCAGCAGGCGGCAGATCTGGGGAGACTCCCCTTCCTTCCCGGGGAGGAGCGGAGCGGGAACGCACTGCAGGGATCTGCTGGGTTTGGAGACTCTGCGCGGGGTCGGGT
>NW_027397075.1:9481668-9514858 GCF_003265705.2 Callorhinus ursinus | reverse complement strand
GCACTGGGTGTTATGAACAAACAATGAATCATGGAACACTGCATCAAAAACTAATGATGTAATATATGGTGATTAACATAACAATAAAAAAATTTAAAAAAAAAATAAAAATAAAATACACTGACTCTTTAGCTCATCCCCAGAGATGCTAATTTAATTGATTGGGATAGTGCCTAAAAATTGGTGTGTAGAAACCACAGACACCCCAAGCGACTCCCCGGTGTCTCCTGGTTTGAGAACCACAGCCTTATCAGCACTGACATTACCCAGGGTCTTGTTAGAAAGTCAGAATCCCAGGTTCCTCTGACCCTTGGCAGTCAGAATGTGCGTGAGGACAAGGTTCTGGTAGTATTTGTATGTGCATTACTGTTTGAGAAGCCCTTCATTGCAAGGGCGGGATTGCATTGTTGCATTTTTACTGGTGATGTGGTTTATCTCTTCAAGTATTCCACCTGGGGTTGACAAGTGAACGGACCCTGAGAAAAACCAATTACTGGGTGAATCAGTATATCAGTCTGGTGTACCTGCAAAACCTCACCTTCATTTATTCAGATATCACATCATTATTGTGTTCTTAATGATCCTCTTTCCCAATTTCTGGCATCAGGAAAGTAGAAGGTTTTGACGTGGTAAATAACTTGGTGATATGCCAAGATTTTAATCACCAGAAAGAAACCAGTAGTGATCAGGGGTGCTAGGAAAGTGCCTGAAAAGCACATGAAACTGACTTGATCCCGCTTAGTCACAAAAAATGGAGGTGGGGGGCAAGATGTGGAAATTCACCTTTAGAGATGAAGGGTGACGAAGATCCCCCCCCTCCCTGCGACTCCCCAGCTCCAAGCAGCTGCCTAACCACATGAGGTTACGTTTCTTAACGTGCATCCCTCCAGAGTGACTATTCCTCAACTTTCTATCTATGGCTTTTTTTTTAATAGACATTTCCAAAAGAACAAATGAGCCAGCCGCTTCCCTACCCTCTCCTGACCCCACCCCAAGTTGGAGAATCACTCGGCAGCACCTCTCTCCTGCACAGAATTACCCAATTATCTTCTAAATTATAAAAGGCAAATCTTCACCAACTGTTCATGGCAGGGCCAGGATGCATAGTGTTGCAAAACCGTAGCAAAAAAAAAAAAAATGTAAACAAAAGATTCCCAGGGAACAGGGGGGCAAGCTGTCCACATATGCCAATCCCAGTGGCTTCAATCAAAGGCAGAATTGCTTTCCCAATAAATGGAGCCAGTGCAACTAATAAACTCAGGCGCTAATTGCTGGCTGCAGATGTATTAACTGAAGCAAATGTGATGCTGGCAACCATTAATTATCTAATGAGGCCAGCCGTCTTTTGATGGGGGGGTGCTGATTAAATATTAAAGGGTGGCATATGGAATGTGCCAGGAACAAAAGATTTCAATCTGAAAAAAAAAAAAGAACGAAGAAAAAAGTCAGTTCTTTCTTCCCTTTTTTTTTTTTTTTTTTTTTTAAAAAGACAAGAGCCATCCCTGTGTAAGAGAAAGGTAATTAAAGTCCCATTGCTAGCAAAAGTCTCAAAGTGAGTTCGGGGAAATCTGACTTCTGAAGCTTGAGCACAGATGAAAAGGTTTCACTTTAAAAGATGGTGACAAAACATTCCCATGTAAAAGCAGTTGCCTTTGTTTAACCCTTAGAGCTTGGGTGGATATCTGCTGTTTGAGCTATTTCTTCTGCTTTTCCTTGGGGGAAATGTGCTTCCTGGCTGATTCAAACCAGGAGGCACGTGGATGGGTGCACCCCCCCCCCAACCCCATGGAAGCTGTTCCGAGCGTGGTCTTTAAGCATCTCTTGTCGTCTCCTCTCAGGCTTGCATATTAAACCACATCTGGAGTCACTCTTTGCAGGACAGGAGCAATACACCTGGCACCTCGCTAGCTAACCACTTGACACGTGTGATCTCATTTCACCCACAAAACAGGTTGTAAGACAGGTATTCTCCCATTTTCAAAGCAAGACGTTTTGAGGCTTAAAGGGGGTAAAGTGACTTGCTCAAGGTCTAGTGGCTGGTTAAGGAGCAGACCTGAGATTCAAATCTGGGATATATATTTGAATGGCTTAGCTTGTAACCATTGTACCATCTGCCCCCCCACCCCCCCAGGAAGGACAGTTTAATGGCCAAGTGGTACATGAATCGTTGCTCGTGTGACATCTTCCAGTAGAGAAGTAGGGAGCAGATTTAAGTGGTTTTCTGATTGTCCCTTGGGAAGGTGATCGTCCAATTTTCAAGAATGTTTGAGAGAATGAAATATAGTGATGTCTTCTGTGTAGCTGTCTCTGACCCCAGGAGCATTTGGGGTACCAGATGACCAGTTTTCTGGGTCTGAGGTACTTCCTGGGTGGACAAGCCAGGACAGTCCTGGGCAAACGGGGATGGATGGCTAAGTAACCTTAGTAGATATAGATAAAAGTTTTTCCAGGTCCTCTTCATTTAAAACCCAGGTTACCTTTGGGTGAAATGTTTAGCAGATTTCAATCAAACTTGTATTCAAGAGAGACATCGTTCAGAGTCAGGGACATAGTAGAAACATGCTACGTGGCAGTACTGGGGTTATGATCCCACATTTGCCTCCATCAGCTGGTCAGTCACTGGCTGTTCAGGACTCAGTTTCCCACCAAGAAATTGAAATGATTGATGAAGTGCTCAATCTCTACATTTTCTTGCAACTTTAAATTTCTTTGAGTCCAGAGGGGAAAAAGAATATTCACATCAGTGTCATTAATGACAGTAACCAGCATTCATAGAGCTTTATTTACAGTTTGTAGTTATCTTGCATTGTCTAACTGTACTTTATAACCTTGAGATAACAGGCAAGCTTTTGGGTATTACTTTGAGAAAAGCAGCACTCAGTGATCTGGAGTTAGAGAAAAGTCATTAGAGCAAACTTCATTAAAAATAAATCAAGGTCCCAAATTAAAACCATAGACATTTCTCTCTTGCCCATTTCAGTTATCAAAGTTGCCTATCTTGTGTAATTTAATGGAGGCAAGATTTTATATGTATAACGTATATAATCTATGTTATAAAATTATAGATTATATATCTGTTACAGTATTTTTTAAAAAAACCTTAAAATTGACTATTGCTTCTTTGTAAGGGAGAGAAGACCCCTTATTTTGTTCAGATCAGTTCTTTTCTCTTCCCCAGATCTGTAGCCCAGCACCCCCTAATGTGTATTCCATAGCCTAGAGTTTCAGTGAGTTGCTACAGAAAAAAAAAAGAAGAAAGAAAAAAAAAAAGTTCCCTACAAGCTACAGATACATTCAACAACTTGGATGAATCTCAAAACATCATGATAAATAAAAGAACAGATTCATTTTCAAACAGACAAAACTAATCTGTGCTGAGAAAAAATGCAAGTGATTATTACTGCTGGCATGGTGGTGGAAAAAAAAATTAAAAAAGTGGTTTTCTCTGAGTGGGTGGGAGTAGGGATTCACTGCGAAGGGGGCCTTGGGGAACTCTCTGGGGTGATAAACTTAGGTTATATAGATCTATGTGCATTTGTAAAAATTCTTGTAAAATTTAAAAAATGTAAATTAAAAAACTTAATTTAAATTTGACCGTACTTTAAAAATCCTTACACTGTGTGCATTTTGCTTTTATGTAATGTTGACCTCAGTAAGAAATAGAATCACAGAATATGTTGAAGTCTTATTAGTAATACATGCGTTGAGGGGCACCTGGGTGGCTCAGTCATTAAGTGTCTGCCTTTGGCTCAGGTCATGAGCCTGGGGTCCTGGGATTGAGCCCCGCATTTGGCTCCCTGCTCAGCAGGAAACCTGCTTCTCCCTCTCCCACTCCCCCTGCTTGTGTTCCCTCTCTCACTGTCTCTCTCTGTCAAATAAATAAATAAAATCTTTAAAAAAAACAATACACGTGTTGAAGGGTTTATGTTTGAAGAGTACTGATGTGGTGCAGTGTACTTTAAAATGCCTCCAAATATAAGAGGAATCAATGAATGAATAAAAGGATAAATAGATAAATGGATGAATAGATAATAGGTGAATGGATTAATGATGAATAAGGGACAATAAGTAGATGGATGATGAACAAATAAACCAGAGTCGTAATTGTAGCATCTGGGCAATGAGTACATGGGTATTCACTGTATAATTGTTTCAACTTTTCTGTTTGTTTGCAAATTTTCATAATAAAACGTTGGGTAAAAATAATCAGATCATAGTCTTAAAGAAGATTCTATATTTAGGAAATGCTGCTTCCTATTCATCTCTCCCATCTTCCCCTTGGGGATGTTTAGAGCTCAGAAACATATTAGAGACTTTAAGTCTTGTAGTTAAAATAAAACAAGTAAACTTTATTTATCCTAATAATTCCTAGAAATAGTTGGTCATGAAACTTGGTTTTATTTCGATTTTTTTGTTTGTATGGGTGGTATGGTGGATCTGTGGTTCTTCACTACACTTTGGGGCATGTTCCACTGTCAGGTTGCAACATTAACACATAGGATCAGGTATCACATGAGAACGATCACTCTTTAGAATGTGTCAAGTCATGGTTAAGATATGATGTTTATTAGAATCGGAGTTATTTCCAAATTGGGCAGAGGTGTTTCATATTTTGAGCCAGAGTTTGCATACCTGTAAGTTGTGGTAAATAGCCCACTGCTTACAGGAATGTGGTGAGAAGTAAATGAGGTAATTACGGAACGTGGTTACCTATAAGGAAGAGCAGATGATGTCCATAACATCCCCTATGACTGTTGCAAACATCCAGGCATTGAGTAGGATAAACAAAGATAAATCCATACCAAGACACACAGTAGTGAAAAAAATCAAATATTTAGGAGTGCCTGGGTGGTGCAGTCAGTTGAGCATCCAACTCTTGGTTTCTGCTCAGGTCATGGTCTCAGGGTCATGAGATTGAGCCCCTCGTTGGGCTCTGCAGTCAGCCAGGAGTCTGCTTGAGATTCTCTTTCCTCTGCCCCTCCTGCTTGTGCGCTCTCTCTCTCTCTAAAAATAAATAAATCTTCAAAAATAATCAAATATTCAAAGGAAATAATTTAACCCCTTGCAAGGAAAGGACAGTTACATTACTTATAAGTAAAAATACATAGACTGAGGCCCAACTTATCCACCTCAATGAGAGCCAGAAGAAAACGGCCTGCAGACTTCTATGAGAAAGTTAGAAACTACCCACGTGCCCACCCACAGTGGAATGAGTGAATAAATTGTGGCATATTCACACAATGGAATAATACACGGTAATGAGAAAAAATGATCAATAGCTATCTACAACAATGTGAAAGGAAGAAGCAGACACAAAACAATACTTTATTATTTTATTGGCATAAACTAAACTATGCGGTTAGAAATAAAAATCTTGGTTATCATTGTGCTATGGTGGGAGATAAGTGGAATGGGTGATAGTGACTGACAGAAATAATTAAGATGGTTTTGGGTATTAGGAATATATATTTTTTAAGATTATGTATTTTAGAAAAAGCGCTCTTGTGTGTGGTGGGGAGGGGCAGAGGGAGAGACTCTCAAGCAGACTCCCCGCCGAGCGTGGAACCCAACGTGGAGCTCCATTCCACCAACCTGAGATCATGACCTGAGCCGAAATCAAGAGTCGGATGCTTAACCGAGTGAGTCACCCAGGCGCCCCAGGAATATTGTTTCTTGATCTAAACTTTATACTCCCAAATAGTTGCACTTCTCTAGCTATAAAGCTCCAATATAAAATTAAAAGACTTGGAGACAGAGCCAAAAGCCTTAAAGTGCTAACATTTGGAACTCTTAAAGGATAAAAAAGACTCAGACTTTTTTAAACCAGTCACAGAATGACAAGTACTGCATGATTCCATCTCTATTCCACTAGAGTAGTCAAATTCATTGAGACAGAACATAGAATGGTGATTACCAATGAAATCTTTAGACCTAAGGTTTTTGAAATTGTAATTCCCCTGGGAAGAGAATTCTTCTCAGAGGAGAAACTAATCACAGAAACAGAAGATGACTAACTAAACTAAAGAAAAACATGAACTATCAGACCCAAGGGGCTCACGGTATCCCAGACAGGCTACCCACATTTATAGGATTCTAGTCAACCCTAGTGAAATATCCAAATCTAAAAGACAAAAATAATTTTTACATCCTTTTTGATAAAAAGAATAATAGAAACATAGGACAGAGAGTTTGACAGTTCCTGATATCTTGTCTCCCACACTTAGTAGCCTATGAAGCTGTGGCTAAAAGGACAATGGTGAAAGTATTTTATATCTCACCAAAGTATAACTGTTGCTCAACAGCAGAAGAATCACCTATTCGAAGACGTTAGCTGATGAAGTACTTTAACTAGAAGAAAATGAGATAAAAACAAGTATCTCCAGATAGGAAAAGACAAAGTATTCCACACACAGAGATGGACAATGTAATATTACAGTTATGACTAATGGGTGGATGACACCATAACTAGGAAGTATAATCTGTGCTTTGTAACAGAAATATGTACTTTTGATAATCTGAAAAATTTGATAATACTCAGGAACTAAATTTCCAAATGGCCTAAACAAAGTGTCAGAGTTCAGTGTGTCAGGGGGTCTGGGTAAAGGATTTTCAAGGCCTTGGAAGGGGACAGTTCATGGCCAAGGAGTACAGGTAGCAGCAGGGTAGGGCATATGGTTTATTATTGGCATCTGGGATGGTGTGGTAGGACACAGGTTTCGATATGGTTGTTTAGAAGAGAAAAGCTAACGGGATGGCACTTGAAAGCAGCCATTCCAAATGATTGAGAAAGATACAAAGGCAAACGTCGATTGTAATATTTTGTATCAAGGTTGGTTGTCATCCAAACATTAGAATGTTGACGTTGGCAAAAATGCAAGTGCATAGCAGGCGTGTGGCAATGTGCGGTGGCAGCACCTTGCTTTCTGTGGAGAGGAAGCACAGGAGGAAAACACACAAGGACAAAGAGAGGATCTTTGTGTTGAGAGCTCTAGTGAGTGGACCTCGGAACACAAATTGCATTTTCAGAGAGGGAAGTTGCAAACATAACCCCTGGGCATTTAGCAGACACTGTGAAATAAAAACCCAACAGCCCACAGCTGCAAATCCTTTCCGTGGGACCAAGGTGCTCAGAGGTTTTACTGCCAAGGAAGAAAGTGTCAGATTCTAGAAAGCATGTCACCCCCAAACCTGATTTGCCTTAACTGTAAGGACAATCCTTTCCCCAGCTCTCATTTTATTTCTTGATAATCCCCCCTCTTTATTATAATCTTCTTAATATCCATCTGTTACCCTTTAGGCAGAGGCTTCTTAAATTCAAACATCATGCTATTTTTATCATAGAAGAATATGTAAAGCAATAGAAAATAGTTTAATGGATTTTGGAGCCTGTGGCCCTCTTTAGCATCATTTCCATAACGAAATCCAGTTATGGGCATCCATGTTGCTACAGTTGACTGTTCACGGGAAATGAGCAGTGAACATTTCCTTCAGGTCAGATATCCCAGCAAAGCAGAGTGTAAGGTGCCCACCTGTGACAATCTGTGATCCCTGAAATTTGCGCTGGAGGATTATGTTACTGTTTTATTTATTTAATATTATTTATTTATTATTTATATTATTTATTTATTTAATAAATATATTTATTATGTTACTCGCTGTTTGATCTGGTGAAACTCCATGGCATGGGGGACATAGGTTGCATGCCTGGGATCTGTGAAATGGAAAATGGAAGGTGGTTTCTTTCCTTTTTTTTCTTTTTAAAGATTTATTTATTTATGAGAGAAGAAAGTGAAAATAGAAGGGACAGAGGGAGAGAATCTCAAGCAGACTCCCTGGTGAGTGTGGAGTCTGAGGCGGGACTCGATCTTACGACTCATGAATCACGACCTGAGCCGAAATCACAGGTCTGCCACCTCACCGACTGAGTCACCCAGGCACCCCAGAAAGGTGGTTTTCATAGAACAAGGTCTGGGAAGGAGAATTCTCTTCCCAGGGGAATTACAATTTCAAAATCCTTGGGTCTAAAGATTTCATTGGTAATCACCATTCTATGTTCTGTCTCAATGAATTTGACTACTCTAGTGGAATAGAGATGGAATCATGCAGTACTTGTCATTCTGTGACTGGTTTATTTCACTTAGCATGATGTCCCCAATGTTTAGCCATGTTGTAGCATGTAACAGCATTTCCTTCCTTTTTAAGGCTAATGAATATTCTATTGAATATATATATTGCATTTTTTTAATCCATTTACCTACTAATGGACAAAAAACTGGGTTGTTTCCTCCTTCTGTCATGAATAATGTGCTATGAATATGGGTGTACAGATATCTCTTCGAGACCCTGCTTTCAATTCTTTGGGGTGTATACCTAGAAGTAGGTTTGCTAGATCGAATAGAAATTCTATGTTTGATTTTTTGAGGAACCACCATATTGTTTTTTAGCTGTAATTAGGCACCACCAGGATATAGGGATGAATCAGCCATGAGCCCTCCAGATCATGGATTAGTTGGGGAGGCTCTTGAATATAAACATGTGAGGACAGTGCATTGGAATAAAAGAGACAATGAAGGACTGGCTAAGAGACCTTGGAAGCACCAAAGAGGGTGTGCTTAGTTCTTCTCAGAGGAAGGGAGGCTTTCAAAGGGTGGTGGCATTTGAAGTCAATCTTGAGTGCAGTGTTCGCTAAAGATGGAGGCTTTTATCCCCGAGAAAAGATGCCTGGGGATTCATCACTGTTGCCTCCAAGTCTCTCAAGAGTTATTATGTAGAAGACTGAGCAGATGTCTTCTGTGGATCCCGATATGGAAGGGAGACAGACCTCAGATCAATGGTAGAATGAGATTGCCAAAAATCAGAGCTGTCCAGAACTAGTACGGACTGTCAGAAGGTAGAGAGTTCCACATCATGTTCCCAATGACAGCCTGTCAGGGCATGGCGGGATAGATGCATTCAGCATCTCGGGTACAACTGATGACTTCTAAGACCTCTTATGACTCGTGGATTCGATTATTCTAGCACTGAAGCATCTCTTAAGATTCAAGCTTATTCTCGTAGTTTCCCTTAAATTAGCTCTTACATTACCAATTATAGATATATACCCATGCGTACATATACTATGTATAGACACATATATTATATGCAAGATATATTACATATTATAATAAGATATAATAATACGTCTATGATATATCAGAAGGCATTTTCTGTATGACCTATAGTAATCATAACTATTATTAATAGTTTACTTTGTGCCAAGTACTATTCTATGAGTGTTATATTTTATTTCATTCAACCTTCGTATTAACCCTATGCATTGCATACTGTCATTAGACCCACTTCAGAGACCTGAAACCTGTAGCAGAGAAGCTGAGGAACATGTCCAAGTTCGTATCGTTGACTGAGATGTCATTTGAACTTTGACCCCATAGGCTGGACTCTGTGCTAAGCCCTATGTTATATAGTCTCTCTTGGTGGAGCTGTTTTTTAATAATGGTTACCATATGCCATTATTTCATTAATTCTCTCCAATGAGAGAGAATCTCCAATCCTAGGAAGCATATATTAAAATATCCTCATTTTTTAAAATAATTTTTTATTGTTATGTTAATCACCATACATTACATCATTAGTTTTTGATGTAGTGTTCCATGATTCATTGTTTGTGCGTAACACCCAGTGCTCCACGAAGAATGTGCCCTCTTTAATACCCATCACCAGGCTAACCCATCCCCCCACCCCCCTCCCCTCTAGAACCCTCAGTTTGTTTTTCAGAGTCTATCGTCTCTAATGGTTCATCTCCCCCTCCGACTTACTCCCCTTCATTCTTCCCCTATCTTCTTCTTTTTTTTTTTCTTAACATATATTGCATTATTTGTTTCTTAAAATACCCTCATTGAACAAGAGAGGAAATGAAATGGAAACCCAGAGTGGTCGACTGGTAGGTATATGTGATATACCTACCAGTATAGGAATTAAGCCAGGAAAGAAGGCAGCTCTGTTTGCTGCCTAAAACCATTTGCTGAAATTAACCCTCCACTCCAGAGTCCTATCAGGAACCCTAGCATCCTAGGAATCGGAAGGGCATCTTGTTTTCTATTATCTCGCAAGATCAGATGACAAAACAGAAAAGGGCATACAATAACTTGGGTCAGATGTTTACTCTTTACCCTTCCTCCCCCTCCCTACTCCACCCTGCCAAGAGAAACATGTTCTTTGGAAGTTTTTTGTTTTTGTTTTTTGAGTAGGTGAATTGTAATTTCACTCCTTTTTTTTTTCTTTTCCCTCTCCTAATGCATCACACAAAAGACATTGTAGAGGGCTTGGTCATAAAATGGAATTGTTTTATTTTTAACGTTTATTGCTGGAGAGGACCAAGTTGAAAATCAAACACATGGGTCTCACAACTTTAATCACGAGGAAACTTGCTAATAGATTTTTTTTAACTTTAATTTTAACAACTTAACAACTTGGTGATTTAATTGACTTTTTAAACACAACATAGGCCAGCCTGTGGGACTTTCTGCTGCCATACTTAATTGTGGCAAATAGCCTAAGAAGTGGCAAGAAAAACAGATGACACACCTTTATGGTGAAAGGGGCACCATCTGTCATTACCAGCTAGGATTTTTTGTCACAATCCATCCCTAGGAAGTGTAACTCAAAAGACTTCCAAACGGCTCTCTGTTGGATTTTCCTTGGGACCTGGAACCATGGCATCACAACAACCATGAGGGGGAAATAATACTACAATTCCGTAGTAAGAGAATTTATTCCTCTCAAGTGCCACAGAGGGCCTGCATCTTCTTCTAATTAATTAATTAATTCAACAAATGCGGATTACATGCTTGCTGTCAGAATAATTTTAAGTCAGAAACAGACAATATCCATGCTTCCAAAGGACTTGAAGTCAAGAGGGAGAAGACACGCCTTCACCCGGTAAACACAACATGCACTTGCTCCCACCCACTGAGCAGGATTATTAACCATGCTCTCTGCCAGGGGATTTACTCGTGTTATTATCACACTGAATCCAAGTAGATTTTTTTTATTGGCCCATCATCTAAAAGGAAGGAGACAGGAGTTATATCAATTCCTTGAGGTCCCAGAACTCATTTACCTGGCTGATAGTTAAACCTAGGTTTACTCATTCAAAGACACTCAAGTCAGGGTTTCCCAAATTGGAACTCTCTGCCTGTCACATTTACCTCTTACGCTCTGTCCAGGTATCACCCAAACCAGTATTTATTTATTTGTATCTTTGTTTTTTCTTAATGAAAGGTAGCCCCATTTCAGCAGCAAGGTCTGTGGCATTAATGGTTTGATTTTAACCAAGATCACATGGTGAGTGCATGACTGGTCCATTATGCAAATGGCCTCCTCAAAAATTCATTCCTTTTTTTTTAATTTTTATGTATTATTTTACTTTTTTTAAAGATTTTATTTATTTTTTTATTTTTTTCTTTAAATTTTATTGTTATGTTAATCACCATACATGATATCATTAGTTTTTGATGTAGTGTTCCATGATTCATTGTTTCTGCATAACACTCAGTGCTCCACACAGAACGTGCCCTCTTTAATACCCATCACCAGGCTAACCCATCCCTCCACCCCCCTCCCCTCTAGAACCCTCAGTTTGTTTTTCAGAGTCCATTGTCTCTCATGATTCGTCTCCCCCTACGATTTCCCTGTTTCATCCTTCCCTTCCTGCTATCTTCTTTTTTTTTTCTTAACATATATTGCATTATTTGTTTCAGAGGTACATATTTGTGATTCAACAGTCTTGCACAACTCACAGCGCTCACCATAGCACATACCCTCCCCAATGTCTATCACCCAGCTACCCCATCCCTCCGACCCCACCCCCACTCTAGCAACCCTCAGTTTGTTTACTGAGATTAAGAATTCCTCATATCAATGAGGTTATATGATACATGTCTTTCTCTGATTGACTTATTTCACTCAGCATAACACCCTCCAGTTCCATCCACATCATCGCAAATGGCAAGATCTCATTCCTTTTGATGGCTGCATAATATTCCATTGTGTATATATACCACCTCTTCTCTATCCATTCCTCTGTTGACGGACATCTTGGCGCTTTCCACAGTTTGGCTATTGTGGACATTGCTGCTATAAACATCGGGGTGCACGTATATCTTCAGATCACTACATTTGTATCTTTGTGGTAAATACCCAGTAGTGCAATTGCTGGATTGTATGGTAGCTCTATTTTCAACTTTTTGAGGAACCTCCATACTGTTTTCCAGAGTCGCTGCACCAGCTTGCATTCCCACCAACAGTGTAGGAGGGTTCCCCTTTCTCCGCATCCCCGCCAACATCTGTCGTTTCCTGACTTGTTAATTTTAGCCACTCTGACTGGTGTGAGGTGGTATCTCATTGAGGTTTTGATTTGGATTTACCTGATGCCGAGCGATGTTGAGCGCTTTTTCATGTGTCTGTTGGCCATTTGGATGTCTTTGGAAAATTGTTCATGTCTTCTGCCCATTTCTTGATTGGATCATTTGTTCTTTCGGTGTTGAGTTTGATAAGTTCTTTAGAGATTCTGGATACTAGCCCTTTATCTCATATGTCATTTGCAAATATCTTCTCCCATTCTGCTGGTTGTCTTTTGGTTTTGTGGACTGTTTCTTTTGCTGTGCAAAAGCGTTTTATCTTGATGAAGTCCCAGTGATTCATTTTTGCCCTTGCTTCCCTTGCCTTTGGCGACGTTTCTAGGAAGAAGTTGCTGTGGCTGAGGTCGAAGAGGTTGCTGCTTGTGTTCTCCTTTAGGATTTGGATGGACTCCTGTCTCACGTTTAGGTCTTTCAACCATTTGGAGTCTATTTTTGTGTGTGGTGTAAGGAAATGGTCCAGTTTCATTCTTCTGCCTGTGGCTGTCCAATGTTCCCAACACCATTTGTTGAAGAGACTGTCTTTTTGCCATTGGACATTCTTTCCTGCTTTGTCAAAGATGAGTTGACCATAGAGTTGAGGGTCCATTTCTGGGCTGTTCTGTTCCATTGATCTATGTGTCTGTTTTTGTGCCAGTACCATACTGTCTTGATGATGACAGCTTTGTAATAGAGCTGGAAGTCTGGACTTGTGATGCCACCAGATTTGCTTTTCTTTTTCAACATTCCTCTGGCTGTTCGGGGTCTTTTCTGGTTCCATACAAATTTTAGGATTATTCTATTTCTTTGAAAAAAGTGGATGGTATTTTGATGGGGATTACATTGAATGTGTAGATCGCTCTAGGTAGCATTGAAATCTTCACAATGTTTGTGCTTCCAATCCATGAGCATGGAACGTTTTTCCATTTCTTTGCATCTTCCTCAATTTCATTCATGAGTATTTTATAGTTTTCTGAGTACAGATCCTTTGCCTCTTTGGTTAGATTTATCCCTAGGTATCTTATGGTTTTGGGTGCAATTATAAATGGGATCGACTCCTTCATTTCTCTCTCTTCTGTCTTGTTGTTGGTATATAGGAATACCACTGATTTCTGTGCATTGATTTTCTATCCTGCCACTTTACTGAATTCCTGTATGAGTTCTAGCAATTTTGGGGTGGAGTCTTTTGGGTTTTCCACATAAAGTATCATATCATCTGCAAAGAGTGAGAGTTTGACTTCCTCTTGGCTGATTTGGATGCCTTTGATTTCTTTTTGTTGTCTGATTGCTGTGGCTAGGACTTCTAACACTATCTTGAATAGCAGTGGTGATAGTGGACATCCCTGCCATGTTCCTGACCTTAGGGGGAAAACTATCAGTTTTTCCCATTGAGAATGATACTCACTGTAGGTTTTTCATAGATGGCTTTTATGATATTGAGGGTACGTACCCTCTATCCCTATACTCTGAAGAGTTTTGATCAAGAAAGGATGCTGTACTCTGTCAAATGCTTTTTCTGCATCTATTGAGAGGATCATATGATTCTTGTTCTTTCTTTTGTTAATGTATGGTATCACGTTGATTGATTTGCAGATGTTGAACCAACCTTGCGGCCCAGGGATAAATCCCACTTGGTCGTGGTGAATAACCCTTTTAATGTACTGTTGGATCCTATTGGCTAGTATTTTGGTGAGAATTTTTGCATCCATGTTCATCAAGGATATTGGTCTGTAATTCTTTTTGATGGGATTTGTCTGGTTTGGGGATTAAGGTAATGGTGGCCTCATAAAACGAGTTTGGAAGTTTTCCTTCCATTTCTATTTTTTGGAACAGTTTCAGGAAAATAGGTATTAATTCTTCTTTAAATGTTTGGTAGAATTCCCCTGGCAAGCAGTCTGGCCCTGGGCTTTTGTTTGTTGGGAGATTTTTGATGACTGCTTCAATTTCCTTCGTGGTTATAGGTCTGTTCAAGTTTTCTATTTCTTCCTGGTTCAATTTTGGTAGTTGATAGATCTCTAGGAATGCATCCATTTCTTCCAGGTTATCTAATTTGCTGGCATAGAGTTGCTCATAATATGTTCTTATGATTGTATTTCTTTGGTGTTGGTTGTGATCTCTCCTCTTTCATTCATGATTTTGTTGATTTGGGTCATTTCTCTTTTCTTTTTGATAAGTCTGGCCAGGGCTTTATCAATCTTGTTAATTCTTTCAAAGAACCAGCTCCTAGTTTCGTTGATCTGTTCTACTGTTCTTTTGGTTTCTAGTTCATTGATTTCTGCTCTGATCTTTATGATTTCTCTTCTCCTGCTGGGTTTAGGCTTTATTTGCTGTTCTTTCTCTAGCTCCTTTAGGTGTACGGTTAGGTTGTGTATTTGAGACCTTTCTTGTTTCTTGAGAGAGGCTTGTATTGCTATATACTTTCCTCTCAGGACTGCCTTTGCTGCATACCAAAGATATTGAACAGTTGTGTTTTCATTTTCATTGGTTTCCATGAATTTTTTTAATTCTTCTTTAATTTCCTGGTTGACCCATTCATTCTTTAGTAGGATGCTCTTTAGCCTCCATGTATTTGAGTTCTTTCCGACTTTCCTCTTGTGATTGAGTTCTAGTTTCAAAGCATTGTGGTCTGAAAATATGCAGGGAATAATCCCAGTCTTTTGGTACCGGTTGAGACCTGATTTGTGACCTAGGATGTGATCTCTTCTGGAGAATGTTCCATGGGCACTAGAGAAGAATGTGTATTCTGTTGCTTTGGGATGGAATGTTCTGAATATGTCTGTGAAGTCCATTTGGTCCAGTGTGTCATTTAAAGTCTTTATTTCCTTGTTGATCTTTTGTTTAGATGATCTGTCCATTTCAGTCAGGGGGGTGTTAAAGTCCCCCACTATTATTGTATTGTTGTCAATGTGTTTCTCTGCTTTTGTTATTAATTGCCTTATATAATTGGCTGCTCCCATGTTCGGGGCATAGATATTTACAATTGTTAGATCTTCTTGTTGGATAGACCCTTTAAGTAGGATATAGTGTCCTTCCTCATCTCTTATTACAGTCTTTGTTTTAAAATCTAGTTTGTCTGATATAAGGATTGCCACCCCAGCTTTCTTTTGGTGTCCATTAGCATGGTAAATGGTTTTCCACCCCCTCACTTTCAATCTGGGGGTGTCTTTGGGTCTAAAATGAGTCTCTTGCAGACAGCATATCAATGGGTCTTGTTTTTTAATCCAATCTGATAGCCTGTGTCTTTTGATTGGGACATTTAGCCCATTTACATTCAGGGTAACTATTGAAAGATATGAATTTAGTGCCATTGTATTGTCTGTAAGGTGACGGTCACTGTATATTGTCTGTGTTCCTTTCTGGTCTTTGCTGCTTTTAGGCTCTCTCTTTGCCTAGAGGACCCCTTTCAATATTTCTTGGAGGGCTGGTTTTGTGTTTGCAAATTCCTTTAGTTTTTGTTTGTTCTGGAAGCTTTTTAACTCTCCTTCTGTTTTCAGTGACAGCCTAACTGGATATAGTATTCTTGGCTGCATATTTTTCTCATTTAGTGCTCTGAAGATATCATGCCATAGTCCTTTCTGGCCTGCCAGGTCTCTGTGGATAGGTCTGTTGCCAATCTAATGTTTCTACCATTATAGGTTACAGATCTCTTCTCCTGAGCTGCTTTCAGGATTTTCTCTTTTTCTCTGAGACTCGTAAGTTTTACTATTAGATGTCGGGGTGTTGACCTATTTTTATTTATTTTGAGAGGGGTTCTCGGTGCCTCCTGGATTTTGATGCCTGTTTCCTTCCCCACATTAGGGAAGTTCTCTGCTATAATTTGCTCCAATATACCTTCTGCCCCTCTCTCTCTTTCTTCTTCTTCTGGGATCCCAATTATTCTAATGTTGTTTCGTCTTATCGTATCGCTTATCTCTCAAATTGTGCCCTCGTGATCCAGTAGTTCTTTATCTCTCTTTTTCTCAGCCTCTTTATTTTCCATCATTTGGTCTTCTATATCGCTGATTCTCTCTTCTGCCTCATTTATCCTAGCAGTTAGTGCCCCCATTTTTGATTGCACCTCATTAATAGCCTTTTTGATTTCGACTTCATTAGATTTTAGTTCTTTTATTTCTCCAGAAAGGGTTTCTCTAATAACTTCCATGCTTTTTTCAAGCCCAGCTAGTGTCTTTAAAATCATGATTCTGAACTCTAGGTCCGACATGGCTCTAATATCCGTATTGAGTAGGTCCCTGGCAGACGGTACTACCTCTTGTTCTTTTTGTTGAGATGATTTTTTTCATCTTGTCATTTTGTCCAGAGGAGAATAGATGAATGAGAGAACAAAATGCTAACAGGTTAACAACGTCCCCAGAAAACATACTCTAAACAAATCAGAAAAGACCTGAAACCAGGGGAAAAGAAAGGGAAAGAAAGAAAAAAGAAAGAGAAAAGAAAAGAAAAAGATAAAAACAAACAAAAACAGAACAAAAAAAAAACCAGAATATGATCAAATATGATCAGGCTGGTGTATAGATCAGTGCCACACACTAGATTTTGGGTGTATTTTGGTCTATTAGAAGAAAGTGCCTCCTAAAATTTTAAAGAAAAAAAAGCTTATATGTGTACAAAATAAGGGTTGATATGATGAAGGGATGGAATATGACTGTAAAGATGAAAATTATAAAAAATTTTAAAAAAGGAATTGATAAGGTGTTTGAAAAAATAAAGAAGTGGATTTAAAAAAAGTGAAAGAAAGAACAAAAAAGGGGAGAGAAAGTGATCAGGCAGGAGATTGGAACAAAGCCATACACTATAGATTTAGGGTATACTTTGATATGTTAGAAGAAACTGTATCTCAAAATTTTAAAGAGAACAACTTATATATATATGCCAAAAATAAAGGTAAGTACTATGAAGGGATAGAATATGACTCTAGAAATGAAAAATAAAATTTTTTTTAAAAAATGGGATTGATAAGATGGTTGAAAAAGGGAAAAAGAAAAATTCAAAAAAAAAGTTAAAAAAAATTAACTTTGATGAACTAACGAATCATGGTAAAAATGCCATGAATTCTATGTGCAGTATTCCCCTAGCGCTGGAGTTCTCCCGTTCTCCTTGATCGGTAAACTTGGTCTTGGCTTGCTGGCTGTTCGTGCTGATCTTCTGGGGGAGGGGCCTGTTGCCATGGTTCCCAAATGTCTTTGCTGGAGGTGGAATTGCCCCGCCCTTGCTGGTCAGGGCTAAGGAATCTGCTCGGGTTTGCTCTCCGGAACTTTTGTTCCCTGCAAGTTCTCAGTACACCTTTGGAGAACGAGAGTGGAAGTGGTGGCCTCCCAATCTCCACTCGGAGGAGCTGAGAACTCGGGGCCCCCGCTCCTCAGTGCGCCCCCAGAGAAAAGCAGTCACTCCCGTCTCCCTGGTCTCCGGCCTCACTCCGTGCTCACCCAGCCTGTGACCGAGCGTTTCTATCTCTGGCACCCGACCCCGTGTGGAGTCTCCAAACCCAGCAGATCCCTGCGGTGCACCCCCGCGCCGCTCCTCCCGGGGCAGGAAGGGGAGTCTCCCCGGCTCTGCCGCTTGTTGGGTCCCTGCTGGAGGAGCAGCGGCCCGACTGGGCCGCAGATCACACTTTATGGCAACACCGAGCTGAGAGCCCGCGCCTCGGCTCCGTCTCTGCAGCCGGCTTCCCCACTCCGATACCCAGGAGCTCTGCCGCACTCAGGCACCCCTGGTCTTTCTGTGACCCCGACGGTCCTGAGACCACACTGTCCCGCGAGGGTTCCATTCCCTGCTTAGCCACTGGAGCGACGTCCCTCAGTGGAGCCGACTTCTAAAAGTTCCGATTTTGTGCTCCGCGGCTCTAGCACTTGCCAGAAGTGGCCGACGGAGGACCCCTCCCCCACCATCTATCCTCCCGAATATCGCCTCGGATTCACTTCTCCGCACGTCCTACCTTCCAGAAAGTGGTCACTTTTCTGTTCAGGGAGCTGTTGCTATTCTTTTCTTCGATCTCCTGTTGAGTTCGTAGGTGTTCAGAATGGTTTGATCCCTATCCAGCTGAATTCCTGAGACCAGACGAAATCCAGGTCTCCTACTCCTCCGCCATCTTGCTCTGCCCCTAAAAATTCATTCCTTTTACCCCTTTTTTTCCCAACTCAAAGGAGGTCGGAAATTTTAGAAGAACTCCTAGTGTAAGTACCTGATAAAATTTTTAGTTTTATGATTTCCCATGTTTATTTTTTTTTCTCTGCACTGTGTTTTTTTTTTTCCCCATATATAGGATAAGAGAAGCAAAATAAGGTTAGAGCGTGCATTTGGGATAACTAGGAAGAAAGGCATAGCCAGAGGGGCCTAATTGTCAAAGTTTCATAGAATTAGGAAGTAGGGAACTTAAGAAACATTTTCCAGGGCCAGGCACATAAAACACAGTTTTATCCAACTCCAGAACCCTTGGCCGTAGGCAACACGGTAGACTTCCTGTTAGAATCTCACCATTCCCTGACTCAGCCCTTATTCCATCCCAGATGTTTTTTCATCAGAGTGTGCAGGACATCACACCTAGCTGTATTATTTTTATCTGATTGTCATTTCTCTGGGCAACAACGACCAGTTTTTTTTTTTCTAAAAATATAAATAGGCCTCACTTCCCTGAGAGCTGCTGGAGAATTATTTTACTGGTGACAACTCTTTTCTACCTCATCACAAAACTGGTGGTGGGTCAAGATTCTATTCCTTATTCTTCCAAATAGAAACAGTAGGGTTCAGTCATGGCTCTGTGGTTCTTGTTCCTTTTGTTGTAATAAGTAGGCACTTAAAAATTTGTGGTTTTTCCCTAGGCGTCATTCTGAACGTCAAACCGTGTGGGATCTCGGTTGCAAATGGTGGGGACGCGTGGACTCATCCGAGTCCCTGCCCCGGATCCAATCTGAATCTGTCAGCTCTCCTTTGTTTTATGGGTTCAGTTCCCAAGTAAATTAATCCTGTTGTTATTGTCAAATCAGTATTCTGTGTCTTAAGCAATAGAGTTTGATGGCAGTGCACCTTACTTGATTCTTTAATTTTCAAGAGTCATGGACATTGCTGTTGTTCGCAGGTGACATGCTAGGCAAAGCTGGATCCTGGGCTGGGCTCTTCGGCTCAGATCCACGTTCTTCCACTGTGCCCTGATGCTTCTGCAGAGCATACTTCAGAACAGGGAGGAAATAGCCAGGTGCGGGTTTTTGTTTTGTTTTTTTTTTCTGCCTGGCCTATTTTTCTCTGACACTGAGTCGATTTCATGGGTAAAATGAGAGGTTGTTGTTGATGGTCTCAGAGGTCTCACATGGCTCTCTCATTCGGTGATTCTCTCTCTCTCTCTGAACTTTTCTTTTATTCCCAGTGGGATGAGGATGTAATGCAGTGTGCTACGGTATGAGAAAAACTTTCAAAGTCTTAGTGGATCCTAAATAGACCTGTTTAATCTATGCGGGGATTTGAATCCTCACATAAGACATTTTGCTTAATTAAGCCACATTCAAACATGAAAAAGTCATGTTCATACAAACTTAAGGATCAGATTTACAACTGCTGAGCACCTAGATGGTATGGATTAGTCTCAATTAGCCACATCCTGATTCTTGCTGAGAAAAGGTCACCAGATTTTTCAGTCCTTCAGTTACTGGAAATTCAAGTCAGCCAGCTCAACCATGGCCAAATGCTTAAAAGGACACTTGGTTTGTCATGAAGCTTTCATGGAGCAAGTAGGATTCATTCATTCACTTAACAAACACGCATCACGCACATTGCGCCACGTCATATATTAAACACAAGGGATATGAAGACTAGTCTGCTTCCTGCCTCTTGAATGCACAGTTAATGAGGTTTTAGGAGCCTGGATAGTAATAGAATGGACCCAGTGTTGAAGTCTGGAAGCCTCAGAGAAGAGAGTTTTGAACCAAGGAAGCGGCATCCTGTAGTCAATATAGGGTTTGTGCCCTTATTCTCTCCTGTAAGTTGATTTGTAGCTTCATTATGTTTATAAAAGAATTGCATGGTCATTAGAAAAATATCAAGGAAAATATACAGAAAGATATTTGCAAATCACCCCACATAGGGTCACCCTAAAAAACCAACTTTAGGTGAATAGCATGCAACTATTGTTTTGTGCATAAACACAGATTTGAGAATACATAAATACTTTAACCTAATGTGGTTTTTTTTTTAATTAAAAGAATCACTTTTCATGGCACTTGGAGTTAAAAATGGAACAATTAACACGAATTTGATAGTATAGGTGAAATAGAGTTTTTTTATTGCAGAAGATATAATTTCCTAAAAGGCTCCTGTGATGTAAAGATGTTACAAAATCATTAAGAAATTGGAGTTTGGTATTACGTTTGAAAGTACTTTCGCTTTCTAGGTGATGTCATTTGGCTCTCTGCTGTAAAAGATAGAGCTCTTAATACAGATTTTCTTGACCTCACTTCTCCACAACTTCCAAATTTTTCAGTTATGTTGTTATTAATTTTGACATTGCCAAGGATGATGACATTCACATCTTGTTCTGTGACCATGATTTTCACAATTGCTAAATATTATTCCTATATTGAAAATAGAGACAACATTCACAGTCTTTTGACCACAGTGTCTTTATTCCTGAATTCTTTGTTTTAACTTCTCCTTTACGTGCTGTCAAACATTAATATGCAAGTGAGCCATCTGGGGAGCTTGTTAAAATGCAGATGAAGATTCAGTAGGTTTGCAGTGGAGCCTAATTTTCTCCCTTTGTTTCTAGGTGATGTTGATAAACCATAGTTTGTGTCCCGAGCTGATTTTCCAAAGAAAGAGCTCTGTTCCCTGAGTTCTTTTTGAAGACTTACTGTGTGTTGTTGCCTTTAGAACAAACTCATTCCTTGGCTGGGATTATTCCTGAATCCCGTTTTTATGGTTATTTCTCCACTTTTTTTCTAGCATTAAATTTTATTTTGGAGAAATCTGAGGCCAGCTAAAACTTCACTATTTGTAGGTAATTATTTTAGTCCCCTTAAAGCCTTGAGGGGGGGGAATAATTTAAAAAAATCTTTCATGTTCAATAATGTAGACAAAATATGCCTCATATAGATAGTTGGATATCACATGTCCTTCTAAAATGCTGTGTCCCATAATTGTATAGATTTGGTTTTGTTTTTCCATTTCAGAAAATTTTTCTTGTATTATATCTTTGAAAACTTTCATTTTTCCTATTCCATTTCTTGAGTTCTATCCTAGAAAGACAATCATTCTTTTTTAAACCATTTTTGTGTCCCACAAATAATATCTTCTCTCTGACTCCTTGGATAGTTTGGAGTTTTGATCAGCATCCACCCAGTCGGATAACAAGTCTTTCTTTTAGATCAAATCTAGATGAGACACATCTTTTGGTAGTATCATTCAGTATCTTCCATTCTACATTTCTTTCCTTGTGTGTGCTAGCTCTCATTTATATTTTCATTTGTCACTTGATCTTGTTTTTGAGATATTATTATTATTTAAACATGTTCTAGTCAAGATGATATAATGCTTGAACATTTCTATAAATCCCTATTTGCTGTTATTTTAGATACCCTTCCAGGTTGAGCCCATTCCCCACCCTACCCTGAACCATTTACATTTATTTGTCTCTTATTCCTCTCCTCCTGGCTCTAATTTACAATTTTCTCCATCTCCCTCATGTTTGGACAGATCAATCCAGGTCTTCTTGTTCCTCTCATAGCATGCACATGATTTCTTGACTCCTTTCCAACCAGGGAGCAGACTGTGTGCAGAGCCACAGGGTGAGAGGGCTAAGTACTGGGATGATGTCTGTTTTTCCTCCTGCCTGAGTTTGTAGCCTGGGATGGGGCGGTAGGAGGGGGCTCACCTGAAGGAGAATGCTTGCTTTGTTGTAATTGTGCTCTGAACAGACTCCTGGGATACATCCTATTTCCAGGTAAAGATACGTTCAGCTTTTATGCTTACCTTTTAATCCATGTCCCTCATAAATGGTCAGAGTCATTTTTTGCTTCTCTTCTCTCACTCATTCCCTCCCAGAAAGTCTTTCTCGTCAAAAGAGGAAAAAGTCAAGGATGCACATTCAGTTTGCTCTTCCTCTAACATTAGTGAGAATTGCCCACCACACAGCTGCTAGGTCATTGGGGGGGCAAGAGGCTGAGCACACCAGGATGCTCTAGTTAAGGAAAGCACTGTTTTTGTATTTACAGCAGTGGATTGTGGTTTTATGTTGCCAGGATGCTTGGAGGTGAACACTTTTGCTCTTGATTACATTTTGTCTTTTCATCAAATTGGATGGTTATGTCCAAATGTTTCGGTGCACTGTTTTAAGATGAAAGGTCCCCATGGATGTGGTACATCATCAGGGTATTATTTGCTTGACATTCTGCATTTTTCCTACTGGATGTCCACAAAAGATACCCTAAATTAAACATCTGTAGCCCAGTTTTTGCACATAGCTCCCTTCCTGGCTGATAACAGATACTCAGTAACATTTGCTGAATTAATGACAGGAGTAGGGAGAGGGAGGGAGGCAGGTCTACTGAGCAGCTGTTATGGGCCAGACATACCTTACTTGATTTACTTTTCATAAGAACCAATGATAAGTTGGTGCTCCTATTCCTGTCTTTTGGATGAGGGTACTGATGGGCATACAGAGTTTGGGACTTGGTCAATATGTTTATATTGGTCTCACAGGCAGGTCGGGGTGAGGCCAATCCCCTTCCATTGGGACACAGTCCCAGCCACATGGGAAAAGTGGACACAGCTAGAAGGACCACCGTGTCCATATGTTGTGGATTGATTGGCCCAGGGTTTGGATACAGCCCATAGATGTTTTGTATGTCCTATACTTAAAAAAAATGTAACTGTCAATTATCAAATATTCGCATGTTAATCTGGGCTGTGGCATGACTTCCAAAATCAGAAGCTGTAGCTGCTTGGGGACTGCAACCTTCATGGGGACAATTGACAATGACTGAATAGTGGTCATCCTTTTTAGATGACACGTACTCTGTGAGGCACCATGGCCCTCTTCTTCTCCCTATCCTCCTTAACATGCCTCGCCTCTGTAGGCATTTGGGTTTGCATCCATGACCCAGATGAAACTTGTCCCAGGCCCTCTGCCCTTGCAGGCTGCACGCAGTGTCGGTGCATCATGGTTAGAGAAATCTCCGAGTCCTCAGGGGGCCCTAGTCCTGATGGAAGCATGGTCACAAGAGGCCTCCCTGATACAGAACATTGTCCCTGAGGATTCCTTAAGCTCTACTGTGGAGTCTGGAAGTGTCACTTTATTCAGCTAACAGTTACTGCATCCTCAGCAGGCTCTGTAAAGACAGTGATCTAAGAGATGGTTTGCAAATCCTGCAGGAGCAGCTCAGAGTTGGGCTCTGGTCTCTCGGGATGACTCAAAGAGAGATCATCTTGTGTGTGTGGTAGGGTTGTTTCCTCCTCAGAGAGGGAAAATTAATGAGAGTCAGGAGAGGTCTGTCGTCAAGGTCTGGTGGGAGCGCCTCCTGAGGAAGGGGCTGTCAGGATGCCTCCTCTGAGGGACGTGTTCCAGAAGAGCAATGATGGGAATCATCACCCAGATTAGCACTCCAGGGAAAACAAGCCTCCCCTTCTATCTCTCCGCTCAGCCGTGTGGGCTCTGTTAGCTGTGATCTGAGTCTGTCTTGCCAAGGGCAACCTTGCAACCCTGGAATTTGCAGGTGAGCGTTCTCAAATTCTGTCATACCAGGAAGTCCCCCTGTGCAGCCTGTGAATTATGGAGATTCCCTGGCTCTTAACTTGATGCCATGTGGTGGAGTCTGGGAATTTGCATGTTTAATGAAAGTCAGGTGTTTAATATGGATTGGCCAGAGTTTGAGGGGGAAAAAAATCAATGTAGAAATTTCCAGAAAAGTCAAAACTGTAAAGAGAAAGCAAGTCAGTGGTTGCCTGAGGCTGGGAGTAGGTTCAGGGGTTGACTGCAGATGGGCATTAGGGAACTTCATGGGGTATTGGACAGGTTCTAACACTGGATTGTGTGATGGTTGCATGTCTGTATACATTAACTAAGTCATTAAACCGTGCTCTTAGGAAGGGTGGATGTTATAGTATATAAATTAAACCCCCATAAAGCTGTTAAATGCACACACACACACACACACACTTATACCTTGGAGTAACAATAAGACAATGATGTAATGAGGAGGGCCTGGATGGGACGGTCTATTGAGTGTCCAACTCTTGGTTCCGGCTAGGGTCATGGTCTCAGGATTGTGAGATCGAGCACCGCATCAGGCTCCACACTTGCAAGGAGTCCCCTTAGGATTCTCTCTCCCTCTCCCCCAGTCCTTCCCTGCCAAGACAAATAAATAAATCTTTAAAAAAATAATAATATAATGTTGGAGCAACATGGAAAAATAATGAGCGATGGTGATAATGGTCATGAATATAGGGATGATAGGGAACAATGACTGAGCACTGTCTATGGACCAGGTGGCGAGCCAAGTTCTTGCATGCATTTATCATCATTTCTTACTCCTGCCCCATGAGATCATCCTATCACCAGCCTCACCTTGCAGATAGGAAACTGAGGCTTGAGACCTGAGAGATTTTTCTCATGACACAGAGCAATGTAGACAAGACCTGATGTTTGAATGCAAGTGATCTGATGCCAGGGAGGTAGTCCCTTACTAATTGGTCACATGAGGCTCAGAGTCCCACATAAGTAGGTCTGACATCTGACTTTATAACATGCAACTGGCTGAACTCGAGCACCTGCCTTAATCTCTCCACACTCAGCTGTCACATCTGCAGACCAAAGATGATAAGTCCCTGTCTCATAGGTTTCTCGGAGGAACAAAATGAAGTAAGATATGGAAAGCCTGGTACATATACAAAGCTCTCCAATAAACACAGAGGTCGTGAAGTTAGAATATGTTGATCCCTTGGCATAGATGTTGGTGCATCATATGAGCTTAATAAATAGCTAATCTAGAACTCAAAATGTTGGTATTGTTGGTTTATCCAACAAGCACCTGAACATCCACAGCTGCCAAGCCTAGGAAAGTCACTGAATCAGACCTTAGATAAACACTAGGACACAACCCTGCTCTCCAGGAACAACCAGCATGTCAACTAATGACCAGAACAGGATGTTTGAGTGCTTCACAAGGTATTAGCTGGTGACTCAACTGCCCCTTTCAATGATGGCACGCAAACAGAGGTCATCGTTAGATAGAGACAGGGCGAGTCCTCACCAAGGGGAAGACTGTTGCGCTCAGCCTTCAAGAATGAATGTCTTTGTAGCTGACGTCTTTTTCTGTTTGCAGCATCTGTTCAAACCACAGGTGGCACCAAAGAAAATTTTTTTTCCAGATTTACAGATCTGTAGAAATCCCGGTTTTCCTTATTCTGTAAGGCTGCCTTATTTGTTCAGGGATCTTGGTGTTTCCCCTTACCTCATCTCTTGCTTCATACAAATCCCGATGGCTTCATTCTCAGAGCGGAACTCTCCAAGTGGAAACAGAGTGCTGACTTCTGGGACATGGCTGGTATCATTTACCCCCTCCGTGCTAACTCCCCAAAGCTGCCGTGCAAAATATGGCTTCTTGGGGACCCTGGGATCCAGCATTGTGACTCTGTATGGGACATCTTCTACATATCCCCTGTTGTGACAAAGCAACCATTCGTGAAAAGCTGTTCTCCTACCTGGAGGGTGAGTTCACTCCTAGGAAAACTCAGAAAGTCAGGTGTTTCTTAACGACTGTGATTTTGGTGCCTGGGGGTTGTTTAATTCCCTCTCCCTTGATTTATTGTTTTAAACTCCCAGAAATGCATGGCTGTTGGCTAAAACAGAGTTCCATGTCTTCTTTGCCTGAATTTCTCAATGCAGGGGAAAATCAGCCAAAAGTGAGGTCGAAGTTGCAAGCTTCATTAGGATAGCAGGCGATGAAGCTTCTCAGGAGCTCCCTTACTTTCATTTTAAATTGCAAAACATAAGGCAGCCATCTTCGAAACTGGTTCTTCTAATTCTTAATAAATGGCTATCCACCGTCCTCGATCTGATTGAAAATAGATGGGGGGTGGGGAACGAAGGCCAGGACCCAGAATATTTTAATTCTCCAGAGCATCGATTTTAGGAAGGGAAGAGAAGGAAATTTGGTGCTCGTGGCCATTAGCAAAAAGTCCGTGTTGTCTCATACAGACTGACTTCCTTCAAGTGCCTCTGTCTCAAGTTTTGTTAGATCAGAAGGGGACTCAGCGTTTTACACAGGCGTGTGCGGTAATTTATAAAACATGTACATAAATTACTGATGCCTCATTCCACTGATATTCTTCCAATTGCCTTAATAGACCGTAGAAATGGTAATGCCATGGTAAACCATTAAATGCTCAGCTATTTAGCTCAGCAAGTTATACAATTTGTAACCAAGTAAATCTAATTTTGAAGTGGGTTGGGGAAGGGAAGCCGAATCCGGGAATCCTGCAGACTCTCTTTCCTGGACGGAACATCGCTGATGACATGCCCCCTGGACTCTGAGCACCTGCTAACGAAGCCAGATTCTCTGAACAGCGAATGAGTTTGGCTCTTTTTTATATAACTTAAAATGTGAGTGCTTTTTTTTTTTTTTTGCCTTTATTTTGTGGTATTGTTTGGAACATCCAAGGGATGAGAGTTCTGTGTGTTCAACAATTCATGCCAATAAGTAGCCTGCCTGATCATTTAAGAATTATTTATATTGCTTCTGGCAACCCCTCCCTCTGGGACACTGGCTACGCCTTCAGTGAAGTACAAAATCTTAGCTGGCACTTAAAGAGTGAAATGTGGGGTTGTCCCTATTAAATATTTTGTGTCCAAAATGAAAAAAAAACTGTATAAACTGTAAAGATAATTAAGAGAAGCAGGTGGAAATAAGTATGGCAGGGAAGGTGGGACAAGGTTGTAAGTCTGTCTTGGAAAGAGCTTAGACTTTATTCACTGAGTGGTGGTTGTGGATCCAGTGAAGGTTTCTGAAAGGGGAAAGAAGATCAAGCTGGTGGCACCATGTGGAGAGGGAAGGCTTGGACTACTTGCCAAGAATCACTTTCAGAAATGTGAGGGTGAGGTGATGTGGTTTCAGTTGGATGGTATCAGGCAGAATGAAGGGAAAGAAGCAGGTATAAGCACTATGAAGTTGTGCGAGGCAGTATTCTAAAGTGACCCTCAAATTCCAACCCCACTGTCCCACACTCTTGAATAATCCCCTCACCTTGTGTGTGGGCAAGATACGCGAATATAAGGAAATACCAGTCCCATAACCAGGTAACTAATCTACTGACTTTGAGGGACTCACAAAGGACAGTAACTAGGTGGGCCTTGCCTAATCAGGTGAGAACTTCAAAGAAAATGTAGCATCAGAGATTCCCTCTGTAGGTCTTAAGGACGAGAGCAAGCAGCTCTGTTGTGAGTTGTGCTCCTCTAGGTCCTAAGACCACAAAGAACTGAATTCTTCCAACAACCAAAGAGTTTGGAATAGGAAGCTAAACCTCAGATGAGAATCTAGCCCTGCCGATAGTTGATTTCAGCTTTGTGAGACCCTGACTAAGGGACCAGACACACTGTGCCCAGACTTTGGACCTTCTGGACTGGGAGATGATCAGGGAAAGTTGTCTTAGTGGCTAAGTTTGTGGTCCTTTGTTACGCAGCGTTAGAAAGCTAATACAAGTTCAGAGTAACTAGGGGCCATCAGCCTACAAGACTCATAAAATCTCACTTTAAACAATGCAGCTTTATTTCAGCTATATACAGCGAATACAAATAAAGCCAAAGCCAAATGACCTGTTGACAAAGTGTTCCCAAGCTGGGGGGTCTTTCAAGTTTACTGAACGAAGACGATGTTTCCATAATCACTATAATCAATAACTCTGTAACCATGATCCTAGTCAAGTGCTTTTGTCAAGGCCCATTTAAGTTAAAGAGATCTCTTTTATCTCCCTACCTCTTCATAATTGTGTATCTTTGAAACCCGGTGAGGTTTTATTCCACATGTAAGACTTAGATAAACGTATGCCTTAAAACGGCAGAGGAGGAATTTACTGGGGAACACTGACTCACCAGCTCTCTGGCTTCCCACCACGTGGAATTTGCTTTGGTGAAATGTGCTCTGGCTGCCGTCCAGAGAGGGAGTCTCTACCATGAAGGCTCAGAAATTCTTTACTGTTAGAGTTCTAGAAGGTTTGTTCTGATACAGGGTGAGACCTGACAGGCTGGATTCAGGCTGAATTCAGATTCTGGTTCTAATGCTGAACCTCAATTACCAGATTTTTTAAAGTGCGGAAGAGGTGTCTATCTTAAAATGACTTTGGGGGAATGGAAGGATTAATAAGGTGATTCCACATGAGCCAGTTGGAGTAATGCTGATCATTGGAAAATGCTCATTTGTAGATCAGTTAGGATGGTGATAATGATGATGATTCGTCAAAAGAGCACACACATAGTAGGGGTTCTCTAAGTGAATGAATGAATGAATTTATGAATATACGAAGGGCTCTGGTGATAACATCCGAGGCCAGTTTATGAATTAAACAGGAGGACTTGGAGCTGCCAAGAATTTGGGATAATTATCTTGGCCTGACTAAGGAAGCTATAGGGGATGCCAAGTTAGTTGCTTGGTGAGCATGGACAAGGGCAAGGGGAGTTTGGTTTGGTTTTGTTTTAATATACGAATTGGCTGCTTCCTATCACCAGTCTGTGATCTCCAGATACATCTATGAACACACTCAGCTTAAATGAGCCCAGCTGTCCACTCCTCAGGTTGACTTGCTAGCTTCCAATCTCCTTGGCACAGGGCCTGGCTAGATGCTAACACTTGAGTCTGTAACTCCCCCTTCCTTAACCAGCACCAACCCCTTTGGAAACAACTTTGACTTTATCCTAACATGTTTATTCAAGCCCAGCCTGTCAGAGCTCACCACCATTCTGTGTCATCAGACCAATGTTGTGTCCCATACTGCAATTTTTTCATGTATTGATGCCATATTTTAAACCCCAGAGGGTGACCTTATTTTCAGTCCCTTCAGGGAGGGGGCCACTCAGACTTGCCATTGTATCCCATCTACAGAATAAATCATAAAGACGGAATAGACCTAGTGAGATTATAAAGCCAAAGCCAAAATGTATTTTGCCCAAAGTCATTCTAGACCAAAGACAATTCACAGACAGTGAAATGAATATTTTTCCTTTACTTTCATGATCTGAAAGATTTATGGACTATGACTTAAAAAGTCTATTTAAGTTGTGTAGAAGAATGCCCTGATTTTTTAGATGCATGCTGAAGATTTCAGAAATGAAGTGTCATGATGTCTCAACTTGCTTTCAACTGGGTCAGCAAAAAACACATATGCGTATACATACATGGAGATAGGTAGCCATCAGGCAAAATTGAGGCGTGTGTATATTAGACATTCAGACAATTAGACATTGTATTAGTCTTTCAAAGTTTCTTTATGTTTGAAATCAATATAACATTGGAAAGAAATTCTAGCTGTGTTTTAATTCCATTTTGTGCATCTGAAGGAGTGCTTGCTCTTTTTCTTTCTTCTGTGATACTGACTCTAACCATTTTGATGTATGAAAAATTTGCCTAGAGCTGCCTTCCACTATCCAGTCATATTTTTGTTTTTTATTCTTTTATCCTTATAACTCTTTTGTCCAACCCTCCTCTTAGAACATGGATTTACTTTCTGCTTTTAATGTAATTTTACATTTAATAGGAGTAGGCTTTCTTTGGCTGTGTCTTTTCACTGATGTCTTGTTTAATACATCAAAAATATCTCTAGCCTCCGCGATTAAGCCTACCCAACACTCAGTTTCTCATTAGGGTGGGAATGTCTGTAATTTTTCCCCTGCTAGGCTGCTACAGAATGACTTTGCATTTGGCCCTCTTTGATCTGAGACTCTTAACATAATTTTCTAGTGTTTGACCCAATGAAGATCATGGAGTGGAAAATTTGAGAAAACCTGATTACTTAAGGTTTTTTGTTGTTGTTTTGTTTCTTTTACGTAAAAAGAAAAGGACTATTGGAAGATGTTTAAAGAAATGACACTGCATGGGAGACATTGCTATGAGACAAGACATACCAGAATCAACCGACCAGAAAGGCACCTTGGCGTTACTTCTCAGAGAGGACACATTTGAACAGGCAGAAGGACACTGATCCCACAGACAGAAACAGAAAGAGCATAATTGTCATGTTAGCAACTTACTTCTCAGGAGAGTTACTTCTCTTAGCCTGTCCGCATTAACTGATGGTGGTAGCATTGGGTCCCCAAGGGTAGTGAGGTCTTATCATTGGAGAAGACATGGACCAGAGGAAGTTCCACTGAAGATGTGCCCACTCACTAAATCCTCATAACAGTGCTTTAAGGTTAATGGAATTATCCCAAGTTCAAGGTGCAGAAACTGAGGCTCAGAGATTTGTGTAATTTGCTGAATAAAAGCTGGTTAGTGACACAGCTGGATCATCAGATGGGTCATCAGGTGGGTCTTTTGCACTCCAGAGCCTGAGCTTGTAGGCATAAAAAGGGGGAACTTAGAAATCACATACTCCAAGCTGTCTTTCCTCTCTTCCCTAAGACTCTCTTCCTACACATTCTGTTTTGGCGTTCACCCATTGATGGACATGTGGTTTGTTTCTACATGTGTGCTATTATGAATCATACTGCTGTGAACATTCATGTACAAGATTTTATGTGACCATATGTTCTCGGTTCTCTTGGGTAGGAGTGTGGGAGTGGGATTGCTGGGTCAATTGGTAACTTTCCATTTAACTTCTTGACACACTGCCAAACTGATTCCCAGAGCAGCTTCACTATTTTTTACGTTCCCACCAGCAGTGCACAAGGATTCCAATTTCTTCACATTCTTGCCAACAGTTGTATTCATGTCTTCTGATCATAGTCATCTTGGTGGGTGTGCAGCAGTATTTCATTGTGAGCTTAATTTGCATTTCCTTAATGACTAATGATACTGAGTGTATTTTCATGTGCTTACTGGTCATTCATAGATCTTCTGTGGAGAAATGTGTATTCAAGTCTTTTGTCAATTTTTAATCAGGCTGCTTTTTATTGTTGAGTTTTAAGAGTTCTTTATATAGTCTGACTACTCTTATCAGATGTATGATTTGCAAATATTTTTCCCCATTCTGTGGCTTTGTTTTTACTTTCTTAACAGTGTCCTTTGACACACAAAAATGTTTAGTTTTGATGAAATTGAACGCATTTATTTCATCTATTTTTCATGAAGATAGTGCCTTTGTTTTAAGAGTTTAATCATTTTAACTCTTACATTTAGGTCTTTGATCCATTTTGAGTTAATTTTTTATATGGTGTGAGATAGGGGTTCATGTTTATTCTTTTGCATGTGGACATCCAGTTGTCCCAGTCCCATTTGCTGAAGAGACTGTTCTTTTCCCAATGAATGGTCTTGACACCCTTGTCAAATATTTCCCAAATTTGCTTTTATTTCTTCTTCCAGTTCCCCTATTTAGTAGGAGATGTATATACAGGAAATATACGCACACAGTTATCTTGAACAATGCAGGGTTAGGGGCACTGACCTCTTCCCTCCCATGCAGTACAAAATCCACAGATAACTTTTGACTCCCTGAAACGTTAACTACTAATAGTCTGCTGTTGACCAGAAACCTTACTAATACACAAACAGTTGACTGTATATGTGTGTCTATATATAGTGATTATAAACAAAACCACTGTAAACATTCAGAGGTAGATTTTGGTGAGACTGTATATGTGTGTGTGTGTGTGTGTGTGTGTGTGTGTGTGTGTGCGCGCGTGCGCATGTGCGGGCATATATGTGTGGGTATACATATAATTTTTTAAAGGTCAGAAGTCTTTGGATTTACGTATTTTTTAAAAAGATGAAACTCTACCTGACAATAGTATTTGAGGTTTTCAGATAGAGCTAAAGATTGGCAAAATGGTGCAAACTGGAATATATTCAATATGGTAGTTATTAAATTAATTCTGCACTATAACTGCTCCTCTTCTAATGGAACTCACTCCTACTTGTCCTTTTAGAGTAATTGAGACCCTGCTATTAGTATAAAAACTTGTTCAAGAAAAAGATCATTTGGCTCAGCAGAAATATCAACTTCAGCAATGGAGAAATAAATCCAGCATTGAAAAGCAGACTGGGAGAAGGTGCAGGAAAGGGACACCTTGGCCCTTCTAGGTCTGTTTGGCCAGTAGATGGCACTAGCCTGTATTTGAGTAGGTCAGAATTGGGAAAAGTTTAAGATGATCTCTTCTCCCATAGTGTTCACTGGAGGGGTTGGGGCTCTGAGAAACACAGCAGAATGAAAGAGGTTGGAAGTTGGAGTCACACAGACTTGACTTTGAATTCCCCAGTCTTGCCATTTCATTTATCTCTGTACCTTGGGCAAGTAGACTTTACTTTTCTGAACTGTTTTTATCTGCTAGTAAAATGACATGATGATACTTTCATTGTAAGAACTGTGAGGACTAGGGGGGGCGGAGCAAGATGGCGGAGGAGTAGGAGACCTAGATTTCGTCTGGTCTCAGGAATTCAGCTGAATAGGGATCAAACCATTCTGAACACCTACGAACTCAACAGGAGACCGAAGAAGAGAGTAGCAACAACTCTCTGAACAGAAAAGTGACCACTTTCTGGAAGGTAGGACGTGCGGAGAAGTGAATCCGAGGCGATATTCGGGAGGATAGACGGCGGGGGAGGGGCCTCCGCCGGCCGCTTCTGGCAAGTGCTAGAGCCGCGGAGCACAAAATCGGACCTTTTAGAAGT
>NW_027397075.1:9372473-9456668 GCF_003265705.2 Callorhinus ursinus | reverse complement strand
GTACAGCCTTGGAGGACCAGGGCAAAAATGGTGGCCTCCCAGTCTCCACCCGGAGGAGCTGAGAACTCGGGGCCCCACTCCTCAGTGTGCCCGCAGAGAAAAGCAGTCACTCCCGTGTCCCCGGTCTCCAGCCGCTCTCCGCGCTCTCCCGGCCTGTGACCGAGCGTTTCTATCTCTGGCACCCGACCCCGTGTGGAGTCTCCAAACCCAGCAGATCCCTGCGGTGCGTTCCCGCGCCGCTCCTCCCCGGGAAGGAAGGGAAGTCTCCCCGGCTCTGCCGCCTGCTGGGTCCCTGCTGGAGGAGCCGTGCCCCAACTGGGCCGCGGATCACAGTTTATGGCAACCCCGAGCTGAGAGCCCGCACCTCAGCTCCGTCTCTGCAGCCGGCTTCCCCGCTCTGATACCTGGGAGCTCTGCCGCACTCAGGCACCCCTCGTCTTTCTGTGACCCCAAGGGTCCTGAGACCACACTGTCCCGGGAGGATTCCACCCCCTGCTTAGCCACTGGAGCGACGTCCCTCAGCGGAGCCGACTTCTAAAAGGTCCGATTTTGTGCTCCGCGGCTCTAGCACTTGCCAGAAGCGGCCGACGGAGGCCCCTCCCCGCCGTCTATCCTCCCAAATATCACCTCGGATTCACTTCTCCGCACGTCCTACCTTCCAGTAAGTGGTCGCTTCTCTGTTCAGAGAGTTTTTGCTACTCTCCTCTTTGATCTCCTGTTGAGTTCGTAGATATTCAGAATGGTCTGATCCCTATTCAGCTGAATTCCTGAGACCAGACGAAATCTAGGTCTCCCACTCCTCTGCCATCTTGCTCCGCCCCCCGTGCATCAAATTTTAAATGACATATGGTGTGTGTGTTTGTTGGGGAGGCAGTTCTGGTATTAATTTCAACTCTTTCTTCCCTAAGAAATTGCAGAACACCCATAGTCTGCTGTGAGTGATACTACTAATCACTAAAATTTCTTGAGCGACTATTATGTGCCAAACACAATGCTGAGCCTTTTAGATGCCCTAATTCATTCAATCCTGACAATAACACAGAAATTACAGTTTTATCCCCATTATACAAATCGAGAAACTGAGGCCTGGGGAAGAGAAGTGACTTACTAGTCATGTGTTAGCTGTGGAGCCAGGATTTGATCCCCAATTTGTATGACACCATTGTTCAGTTTTTAATCACTGCAAGCAGAGAGTTGTCTCTGAGGTACATTCTTCCTTTGCTTCTCACTGGATCACGCTTCTTGTCTCATGCTGATCTGTTTAGGAATGCTATTTTCTGATATAAATGTTCTTATTGTGATGGATAGAAATGTATAAGGTGCTATGTACAAAGCCGTTTTCACCCAGTGAGCCCCCTTTTGGATTCTGAAAGATAATAAATTTGTACTGTCTAAAGCTGCTAAATTTGTGGTAATTTGTCAGAGCATCCATAGAAACTAAGACAGTCACAATTAGGAGCCCAACACTCTTCGAGGTGTCAGGAACCGAAAGAGCTCTTGACATCGTCCTTATGCTTTAGCAGTGAACAATCTAGCAGAAATTATTTCTCTTGTGCCCAGAGTTGGAACAAGGGAGCTGGAGTGAGAATGTCCACAGCAGGTAGAAAGCTTACAGGGGAAATAAAAGGTAAGGCAAGAGAATAGGTTATAAGTGATGGCCACCAGAGTGAACCAGGTTGCCGTTAACTTTGCCCTACTTCTTCAGTGATTTTAGGTCAGTCCTTGGAGGTGAGCACCTCCAATGTTCTTAAAGACTGTCGGAATGGAGGTGGGCCGGGGCCCAGATGACAAGACAACAATTTCCTCCCAAGGGTTTTGAAGTGAATAAGAGAAGAAAGGAAGAATAAGTTTTGTAAATATGGTTCATGGTGATTAAAGTCCATATAATTAGGCTGGCTGGCTGACTGATAAGTAACCATTTACCATGTAGGCTCCCTCTGTAGATTCCAGGTTTAGATTTAGATCCCAAACTGTGATGAGAAATAAGGTGAGAGAAAGAAAAGTAAAACCACCAAGAACTTTCTAGATGACTGTTTTTTCAGGGTTGTTTCTGACCTAGAGTTTCAGAAAGCAAAGAGGGAGGGAGGGAGGGGGGGAGGAAGGAAGGGAGAGAGAGAGAGAGACAAATGGGGGGGGAAGGAAGTCGATTCCCCAAACTAGCTTTGTTTAAAAACAAAGCTCTCTGACTGTGAATCGTGCAAGACTGTTGAATCACAGTCTGTACCTCTGAAATAAATAATGCAATATATGTTAAGAAAAAAAAAAGATAGCAGGAGGGGAAGAATGAAGGGGGGGAAATCGGAGGGGGAGACGACCATGAGAGACGATGGACTCTGAAAAACAAACTGAGGGTTCTAGAGGGGAGGGGGGTGGGGGGATGGGTTAGCCTGGTGATGGGTATTAAAGAGGGCACGTTCTGCGTGGAGCACTGGGTGTTATGCACAAACACTGAATCACGGAACACTACATCAAAAACTAATGATGTAATGTATGGTGATTAACATAACAATAAAAAATTTAAAGAAAAAAAAGAATGAAAAAGAAAAAACAAACAAAAAAACAAAAAAACCACAAAGCTCTCTGAAACCACATAAATGTGGAATGTTCCAAGGGAATTAAGGCCTTCTGACCTGAACCTCCAACCTCAACAAACAGACTACAAAATGACTATTACAAATTCCGGACTTTCAGCTCTATTACAAAGCTGTCATCATCAAGACAGTATGGTACTGGCACAAAAACAGACGCATAGATCAATGGAACAGAATCGAGAGCCCAGAAATGGACCCTCAACTCTATGGTCAACTTATTTTTGACAAAGCAGGAAAGAATGTCCAATGGCAAAAAGACAGTCTCTTCAACAAATGGTGTTGGGAAAATTGGACAGCCACATGCAGAAGAATGAAACTGGACCATTTCCTTACACCACACACAAGAATAGACTCCAAATGGTTGAAAGACCTAAACGTGAGACAGGAGTCCATCCAAATCCTAAAGGAGAACACAGGTAGCAACCTTTTCGACCTTAGCCGCAGCAACTTCTTCCTAGAAACATCGCCAAAGGCACGGGAAGCCAGGGCAAAAATGAACTATTGGGATTTCATCAAGATAAAAAGCTTTTGCACAGCAAAAGAAACAGTCCACAAAACCAAAAGACAACCGACAGAATGGGAGAAAACATTTGCAAACGACCTATCAGATAAAGGGCTAGTATCCAAAATCTATAAAGAACTTATCAAACTCAACACCCAAAGAACAAATAATCCAATCAAGAAATGGGCAGAAGACATGAACAGACATTTCTCCAAAGAAGACATCCAAATGGCCAACAGGCACATGAAAAAGTGCTCAACATCACTCGGCATCAGGGAAATCCAAATCAAAACCTCAATGAGATACCACCTCACACCCGTCAGAATGGCTAAAATTAACAAGTCAGGGAACGACAGATGTTGGCGGGGATGTGGAGAAAGGGGAACCCTCCTACACTGTTGGTGGGAATGCAAGCTGGTGCAACCACTCTGGAAAACAGTATGGAAGTTCCTCAAACAGTTGAAAATAGAGCTACCATATGATCCAGCAATTGCACTACTGGGTATTTACCACAAAGATACAAATGTAGGGACCCGAAGGGGTACATGTACCCCAATGTTTATAGCAGCAATGTCCACAATAGCCAAACTGTGGAAAGAGCCAAGATGCCCATCGACAGATGAATGGATAAAGAAGTAGTGGTATATATACACAATGGAATATTATGTAGCCATCAAAAGGAATGAGATCTTGCCATTTGCAACAACGTGGATGGAACTGGAGGGTGTTATGCTGAGTGAAATAAGTCAATCAGAGAAAGACATGTATCACATGACCTCACTGATATGAGGAATTCTTAATCTCAGGAAACAAACTGAGTGTTACTGGAGTGGTTGGGGGTGGGAGGGATGGGATGGCTGGGTGATAGACATTGGGGAGGGTATGTGCTATGGTGAGCGCTGTGAAATGTTGCAAGACTGTTGAATCACAGATCTGTACTTCTGCAACAAATAGTGCAACATATTTTAAGAAAAAAGGAAAAGAAGAAGATAACAGGAGAGGAAGAAAAGGGGAGTATGTCAGAGGGGGAGACGAACCATGAGAGATGATGGACTCTGAAAAACTGAGGGTTCTAGAGGGTAGGGGGTGGGGGGATGGGTTATCCTGGTGATGGGTATTGAGGAGGGCACGTTTTGCATGGTGCACTGGGTGTTATGAACAAACAATGAATCATGGAACACTGCATCAAAAACTAATGGTGTAATATATGGTGATTAACATAACAATAAAAAATTAAAAATAAATAAATAAAATAAAATTTGATGCATAAAACTATTCCCAAATGAACCATCTCTCTCTATATATGGTTTCAGTCATAAGATTTAACATCACCAAAGATTTTTCTTTCTAATATTATTTTATTTTCGCTGAGTCATAAATTAATGATTCTCCCAAACTGTTGCTATATACAAGCATTAGCCAGGTTTTGGTGTTCTGCTGAAAAGTGAAATAAAAAAGAAAGACATTAGGCCATGGTAGCTGAGGTCTAAGTAATGCTTCTGTCTCTGTCCCCTCTTAGAAAATCACAGAAAGTCCCAGCATAATCAATTATCTGAGAAATCTCACTCCAGTGTTTAATGTTGTGTGCTTACTCAATTTACTTTTGGCCCCACAACCATTGTTTTTCATAAGCATATTTATTAATCAGGTTGTTTGAAAATGCAAGCAACTGAAACCCATCTCTAGCATGCTTAATCAAGTAAGCGGATTTATAGCACCAAGTAATTGCATTGAATGAGGGTGGAGTTCAGGCATGGTTGACTCCAGTGACCAAATCACGTTGTTGGTCGACCTCGAAACTGTGCTTTTCTCTGTGTGCATGCAGTTCATTCTCAGAAGGGCTTTCCCTCAGTGGTTAAAACACAGACAACACCAGCTTTAAGATTTCTAGGAGAACAGAAATCCCCAGGAGATAGGAAGTAAAGTTTATTTTTTAATAAATATTAAGGGAAGTGTCAAGGTCTCCTTTAGTAGCCCAGCTTGGACACTGTCACTGAGACCAGTATGGTGTAATGATGCAGTGTTTTTATTGGTCCAGCTTCTGGAGCACAAAGACCTAGAGTAGGACCACAGTTCCCCCAAGAAAACCAAGCATTCAAGAGGCTGTTTCCAAAGGGGAGTAGATGCCGAACAGGATCATTCCTTTCTCTTCTTTCCATTTTCTCCCTTCCTTCCTTACTCCATCCTCCTTTCTCTCTCTCCCTCCCCGGTACATTTCATAACCTGTGGGGACCAATGGGTTAATTCCCAAGCAGCCCTGTTGCCAGCAAAGCCATCTGAGATCATTGTCTTGCCAAAAAGGGCTCCATGCTGAATTTGCAGAAAGGTTTAATTTCTCCTCTGGAGCTCTGAACAAGGTTATTAAGAGGCCCTTTCAAGTTCTCCCTCTGGGAGACTCTACAAACAGCTGTACAGAAAGGGAGAGGAGCAAGCACGAACGCCTTTGGAGCTCGGCTGTGCACCTTCCAGGAACTTAGTCTTTATCTGGGCAACCTTGAGGGAGAGCAGCTGCAAGCAGGGGAAGGTGAGGCCCGAAGGTGTTCAGCAAAGCTCGTTTCTGATTGGATGCCTCCCTGGGAATGCCTTGTGCTGCCATATCAAGGATGGAGAATAAGGCTGATATCCAAGAAAAATACTGATTTAGTTTTGGATAAGGATTGGCTGGTCAGTAAACATTTTATGGTGACAGGGAGAGGGCTGCCGTCTTTCCAGCTTGGAGAAACATGCATACCACATGAGACTCTTCACTGGGTTTGATGTTGTATGTGCTACCAAAAGTGTTCCAGGTCTGGGGCGTGCATGTGTGCTTTGCTTGGAATGCGTAAATCATCCTAGGAGCTGTGACCGAGAAAGGAACAAGCAAGTGGGCAGCATGGTGGATAGAGTGTTAACTAAACCGATTCACTGACTTGCCAGGGAGAATTCCCTTCCCCTCCCTGGACTTCACTTCTTCTTCTCACAAAGTGAGAAAGTTGGACTAGATCAGGGATGGACAATAATCTCATCAAACTGGTCGACTCAGGTGGTTTGGCACTGTGTTGAGCAGGATTCCAAGGTCATGTCCTCACTCCACAAGAAATAATTAGCAACCAAGTTGGAATTTATGTCCCATAGCCATGAGAGAGAAGGGTCAGCAACCCATGTCTTTTCTTTGCTATCCCTGGAGAAGATGATATCTGTGATCCCTTCTACATGGAGAAATCTGCTCTTCTAAACACTTCGGTATTTTCTTTGATGCTTGAGACTAGATAATTATTTTCAACTTCCCTCAATCACTTTAAATGTTAACCCCACACCAATCTTCTACAAAAATACAGCATCACAAATTGTTTTTTTGAGTGTCAAAACTGAAAACATATATAAAGTGCAGAACATTCCATTTGCCACCATTTCCTGGCCTCCCTCTGCCGTGCATTCCTGTAAGTGAACTCTGCTATACATTCAGAAACTAAGTGTGTGGAGCCGCTGTGTGTGCCCTTTCTTGGCTGGTATTTTTCTTTCTCCCTCAGCCCCGATCACATTGTTCCTTTTTGAGAATCCATCTCTCCCACAGATGCCAGGAAACCATGTCTGAGCAGCTGGGAAGTTCCTGGGGCAGGGTTTTGATCAAAGCTGGTGGCTTTTCGTGTGTGCTCTTGAGCTAAGCTGTCAGTGTTCCTTTTGTTTTACATCCTTTAAAGGAAGTCCTTCTTTGCACAACAATTCCATCCAACAGACACTTTCTAGTGTCAATTGTGGGTAACTCCCTGTGCTAAGTGCAAGAGGAAAATAAAGATGAAGAAGACATCATCTGTGTCCTTGATAGGGTCACAGGCTAGTGAAGGAGAGAGACTTGGACATCACAAATCGTAATAAAAATCAGGCTGTGGTAAGTATTTTAAAAGAGGTATTCAAACACAGAGGGCTTACTGTGAGAGAATGGGGCAGAGGAAGGCACATCCTGGATGGGTAGGCTTTGGGTACATTTCTAGAGAAGCTGTTTGAGCTTGGCAGTAAAGGTTGAATGCTAGGGTGAAAGAAGAGTGTTTTCCAGTGAAACTAACCAACATTTATAAAAAAAAAAATATGAAGGGTAGGGACTGCATGGTGTGTCCAGAGAATAGTGAGTGAATGGTTCTAGGTGGGTTGGGCTGTAGAGTCCATGTGTAACTGTAGTGGGGATGGGGTGGAGATTTCTAGCAGGGTCCAGATTTGGAGGCCCTTAATAACAATCGAATTTATTTCAGCTTATAACACAGATATTGAAGACGCAACATGGAACAGATCAGATGTAGCTGTGTTGGAAGGACAACACACAAGGGTCCCTGCTCTCAAGAGACTGTAATAAATTAGGATCCCATACACAGTGCTAATTGCAATAAAATGTGTAATTAATTCTCTGATGCAAATATTGGAGGCAATATCCAATATCCAGTGGGGAGGATAGAGAAAGTATTGGTGAACAAATGTGAGACAGAGTGGAAGATTTTTCCAGGCGCCAAAAACAGCATAAGCAGAGACTTGAAATCATGATAGATTCTAGCACTTTGGGGGAATTGTGATAAATTCGGTACAGCCAAAACGTAGACTAAATGGGGCAAGTGATGGAAGTTAAGGCTAAAAAAGCCTGTGGTTTCGTCTGACTGAATTAAGGGGAAAAGGAACACTTCACTTATTGGAAAATGAATTATAAATTTTAAGAAAATTGCAATGGAGTATTTGATCACACTAATATTCAGTGCTCATTTAAAATAATATGTAGTGTATAATCAGTATTCTACATATATTACTCCTTATAATTTTAAGGTCAGTTAAGTTTCCACTTTGTATTGAGGGACCATATGCATTGGAATATATATGTAACAAAATGCAATTTTATCTTTAATATAGAAACTTTTTATAATCTCGACTAACACTAATAGAATTTACTATGATGATGTGACTGTTCTGTACTGTGCTATCTGATATGGGATCCATTAGACACATGGTGTATGGAGCGCTTGAAGCCCACCTAGTCAACTGAGGAACTAAATGTTTTATTGTGATTGCTTTTACTTAATTTAAATTTGGACTTAAGTAGCCAGATGTGACTAGTGGCTACCGTATTGAATAGGGGTTAGACAAAACAAATACATAAAAGTCTTAGATATGAAATTTAACAGAAATAGATTATTTAGAGGACCATCACAAGAATGAACAAGTGAGATGAATTTTTGGAAGGAGCTATGTCAAGTGGAAATGCCACTAACAGAGAGAGAGAGGCTGGGAACTCTCTCTTCCTAGAATAATGACCTTCTGCTTAGAATCTTTGAAGGTACCAAGTTGAACACCAAAGGGCTTGAAAGCAATTAAATGGAACAGCAAATTTTAAGACAAAGCTTAAACCCCAACCTTGGTATGAGTGTATTGACCTTTAACAGAATAATCTTAGGGAAAGATGGTCACAGTCCAGGCTAAAACCCAGTACCTGAGATGAACATGTCTTGCTTTTGACTCTCTAGCACCTCTTTCCTATTCTTCTCAAGCAGCACCATTTTTTTTTCCTTTGGGGACCTGCCATTTCCACATTCTACATGTGAAAAGGCCTAGTAGACCTTTAAATTTCAAACCCTGAGCATGCTACATGGCCCAGGGCTGGGCAATAAAAATTCTTCACCACCCTGGACTCAATGATGGGTTCAGGGATGAACCAGCAGAGCCAACCAGAAGTTTCCCTAGAACCCTTTATAGATGCTAGTTCCCCCCCCCCGCTACCGAAACTAAAAGCTAAAAATAGTACAGATTGGGAATTTCCAGTGATCATCCTGCTGTTTTTCTGAGAGGAACCATGCAGAGGCAGGCATGGAAAGCCCTGAAGATACAGTTCAAATCCTTGTTTCCCCTGTGCCTGAAGTTCCTGACCCACTCTCTGGGATTGCTACTTATGTGAGCTAATTAATTCCTTCTTTTTACAGAACTTGGATTGAGTTGGGTTTCTGCCATTGGCAACCAACAGCCTTTACAAATACATTGGTCCACAGAAGATACAGGTCTTGAGATTTGATGGATGTTTTTCCATTAATTAAATCTAAATATTTGCCTCTGAAAGACAGGCAAAATGATAGTTTTTACTTAGTAATGGAGGGTTTTGGAGCAGAATAATTTTTTTCCTTATTATTATTTTAGCAATTAGAGAGTAAAAGAAAAAAAAAGCAGGGAACTTGGGACTTTTCCAATATTTTGGCAACTGTCATATTAATGATCTTGAAATAAGGTAGCCCAGAGGGATGCCAGCTACTTTACAACTCCTAAAGCTCAAACACAGAGTGCCCAATAAATATGACCACACTAACATCATCACCCTATGCCTCTGGCATGTGGAGGTATTAAATTTTGGAACCAGGGGCGCCTGGGTGGCTCAGTCGTTGAGCGTCTGCCTTTGGCTCAGGTCATGGTCCCAGGGTCCTGGGATCGAGCCCCACGTCGGGCTCCCTGCTTGGTGGGAAGCCTGCTTCTCCCTCTCCCACTCCCCCTGCTTGTGTTCCCTCTCTCGCTGTGTCTCTCCCTGTAAAATAAATAAATAAAATCTTTAAAAAAATAAAATAAAATAAATTTTGGAGCCAGCGTCATGGTCAGTTTCCCCTTCTGATGGAACCATCAGCTGCCTTGTCCACCCTGTGTCCATTCTCTCATCTGTCCATGTTGGAGACAAGCTGAGCAGTCCTCGAAACTTTTGGTGGGTCCTAGAAAAAAATATAAGTGGCTCCAAGTGATTAGCATTTACCTTAGTAATAGATGCGGCACCCAACGTAGGTTGGACATCTGGTGTGTGGGTG
Source organism: Callorhinus ursinus (assembly GCF_003265705.2). Lineage (NCBI taxonomy): Eukaryota > Metazoa > Chordata > Mammalia > Carnivora > Otariidae > Callorhinus > Callorhinus ursinus. The sequence continues at coordinate 9,446,781 of NW_027397075.1, read as the reverse complement.
TCAAACAAGGCACGAGGTCCTGAAAGTAAGCAAACAACCCTAAATGAGATCAGTGTCATTGTCTGTGAAGATCGACCATGTTGAGATTGAGTCACTTGCAGGATGTGAGTACCTTTGCATGGTGAGGAAAGAGGGGTGAGAGAGTCATGAGGACAGACGCCCGAAGCATGCAGTTAAAGGGTCAAGAAGGAGGGGCTGCAGGGTGGGTCTTGGGTTTGGAGCCCGAGAAAGTGGGTGCCATGTTGATTGTCAGAGCTAGGAAGGGGTATGGCTTCACAGAGAACTGTGAGATGGGGAGGGCCTAAGCAGGGCTTGCAGAGGAGCCAAAGGAGGGGATATTGAGAAGGCGGTCTCCGGGAAGTCAGGAGAGGAGAGTGGGGAAGAGAAGAATTATGGCAGAGATGCTGGAGAAAACTAAAGTGCAGGGAGGCACTATTACTTCCCTCAGCTAGCAAGCTGCCAGGCAGGTTCTGGGACTCTCCAGTTCCAAAGACCACGCTCTTTCTATCAGATCATCTGTCTTACAGAAGAGACGTGGGGGAGTGTAGGGTCCCAAAAAAACCTGGATCTGGCAACATTCAGAATAGCAAGGTTCATGATGGGGGTGAGGGATGCATTTATGGGAGGAGAGAAGCCTGACTATAAAAGATTACAAATGACAGCGACGAATCGGAAAGAAAGATGATGAAGGTGGCTATGTAGAAAGAGAGGGGACAGAACTTTTAGTGGACAGGAGGTCAAAGAGGTACTTTAGAGATACGGTGATCCAGAATCAGTAATGGATACATGGTAGTATAGAATTGGGGCTCTAGAATTAAGTAATGAGCTCAAATCCAGACTCTACTGTTTAGCTATGCCATAAAGCAGAAAACCCCAATTGGGATAGCTGTGTCCTGCAGGAGACAAGACACGTGGCAATGTCTGGAGACCTTTTATCTTCACAACTGGGATGGAGCAGGTAGAGGCCACTGATGCTGCTCAACATCCTACAATACACAGGGAAATCTCCCTATAGCATAACTCAGCCCAAAATGCCAATAGTGCTGAGATCGAGCAACACAGCCCTAACAAGAACATTTCTTAAGATCTTTAGAACTAGTGGGCGCCTGGGTGGCTCAGTCAGTTAAGCGTCTGCTTTCAGCTCGGGTCATGATCCCAGGGTCTTTGGATCGAGTCCCATGTCGGGCTCCCTGCTCGGCAGGGAGCCTGCTTCTCCCTCTCTCTCTGCCTGCTGCTCTGCCTACTTGTGCTCTCTCTCTCTCTGTCAAATAAATAAAATCTTTAAAAAAAAAAAGTCTTTAGAACTAGTTTCCCTCAACCATAAAGCAGGAATAACGGTGATGCTTGCTTCCTGGGCATTTGGGGATTTACTGAGCTAACATGTGTCAAGTGCATGGTGCTAGCAAGCCCTCAGGACCCCACCATCATCATCCTCATTGTTTTTACCATTTTGTGCGATGGACCCACGTATTGCCTTACACTTACTGGGTGCAAGAGCAGGGTTCAGTGACAGTCAGGAAGGGGGTGGCTTTAGTGGTTATGTGTCAGGGCCCTCGATTCCTGGGTCCTTCTTTGTGGGGCGTGGTTTGGGCCGGAGGGGACAGCAGAAGCTGCCTTTAGGATGGGTACATTGTTTCTTCAACCCTGGAGATTCCCTGGATGTCCTGGCCTCAGAAACAGAAATATTTCCTGCAGTAGGGTCTTATGGAGGAAGGAGAGAAGCTGACCATCAGCTGGGTCAGAACTAAACCACTTCTGACAGAAATGGTTTCCAGGCAATTGAGCGGATTCTGTTCCATTGCAATGGGCTGTTTGGTGGCAGAATGGGATAGATATTCCTTTGGGGTACTTTCGATCAAAGGAGAAAGCAGATTAATAGCAAATGGAAATATGTATATTTGGATAATTGTATTTGTCATACCTGAGTATCCTTCTGTTTTCCAAGGTGGCATAAAAAGCAATTGAATAGACCTGGGGAAATGTAAATGTTTTGTTACCGGGCTGTGTGTGTGTGTGTGTGTGTGTGTGTGTGTGTGTGTGTGTACGTGTACCCGTTAAATAAAAATTGCCTGCAAAAGAGCTGTGGTAGAGAAGCACATTTGAAAGATTCCTCCTCCAGTCAGACTTACTTAGCTCCTTAATCCCTTACGTTGGCAGTTGAACCCTAAGGACAGGTCTGGTGCACAGCGGAGCAATAAACAAACACAGCCCAGGGCTCCTGGCATCATGGAAAAAAAATCGCCCATTTCTTGTAAATAGATTGCAATAAAACAATAGCGACTCAGCATTTAGTGGAAGAGAAAATCAACCGAGAGGAGCTCTGACTTGGTGGCCTTTAAGCTACAGGGACAAACAAAAGGACATCGAAATGGACTTGGATGGATCCTTTCAAAACAACCAGCATTTGAAGGTTTATTAATCAACCTCTCAGGCACAATATCAGACTGTTTTAACTGGACTGAAGGTTAAAAGCAAATAAAAAAAAAAAATGGCCCATCAATCATCCAGAAGACTAGTGTTCTAATGTCAACGACTTTTTTTTCCCTGCTCTGTTTTCATGTCTTTGCCCTGGTCTGGATGAACGCCTGTCTTTCACAGACTAGGTAAAAGAAAATCAAAGGATCCACTGCTTGTCAGGGACATCTGTGGGAGTCTTCTTACTACACTCAGCTGCTCCTTCTTCCTCCTGTCCAAGTCTGCCGGATCTCCATCTGGGGACGCCTGTGATTCTGAATTACCCCCCATTTGGAAGGGTGTGGGGATGGAGTGCATGACTTGGGCTAAGCCGATTGGGTCATGACATCCCCTTTGGCTGCTGTGGTTGGGTCTAATCTGGCCATTTTAGATTTGCCAGCCAGAAATACATTCTTTTCACCATAAGGTCAGTTCTGATGGGTTTTCTGTTATTTGTAACCCAAAGAATCTCGACTACTGCAGCGGTCCCATACCTCAATGTCTTGATTGCTCAAGTGCATTTAGTATATTAGTTTTCTACATCTACTCTGACAAATCACCACAGACTCAGTGGCTTACACGACACGAATTTATTGTGCCTTAGGTCGGAAATCTGCCACTCTTCTCATTGGACTAAAATCAAGGGGTTGGCAGAACTATGATCCTTTCTGGAGGTTCTAGGGGAAAATCGGTTTCTGTGACTTTTCCACCTTCTGAGGCTGGGGACCCTTCCCCCATCTTCAAAGCCAGCAACAAGGCACCCTCTAATAGTGCTTCTGTGGGCACATCTCTTTCTTTGGCTCACTTCTGTCTCTCTGTCTCTCGTGCTTCTCTTGGATGGACTACCCCCACATGCTTATGCTGTCAGACTACCACCTAACACAGGATAATGGGATGGAGCGGGTAAAGGAATATAATCGATAGTCTTAAATTAGCAGGCAATATATTTTTGCCTTTGATATTTTTTGAAAAGTGAAAAAATGGATGACCATATAAACCCATTGCCAAGCTTCCTCCCAGGGTTTTGGGAAGAGCCAGTGTGAGAGAGGGGCCTTGAATCTGAAGGTGAGGTTCAGGAATTATGGCACATTCGTGGATGTGATCAAAGGGAGGGGGGGTTGCCAGGCTGGCTCAGTCGGTGGAGCGTGCGACTCTTGATCTCAGGGTTGTGAGTTTGAGCCCCACGTTGGGTGTAGAGATTACTTAAAAATAAAAATAAAAATAAATAAAAGGGAAGGTCATGAGGCTTTTGTTTCATGAGTTATGTGATAAACTGGAAGTTTTGGGGACTGCAGTTTATTTGATTGGCCAACGTAGTCTTCCTGGACACAGATGACACAGATCTGGGATGGATAGTTTATTGTCTCCTTCTCCAATGGTTTGGCATTTTACTATTCCCCAAACCTTTTTACATGCACGCTCTCATTAGAAAGTTGTTTTCTTAAATTTTCCCATAGCCTGTAACCTATTTTTAGTTACTTGTTTAATGAAAGTGGGGTGTGTGTGTGTTGGACAGTGGTGTGCATGCTCCCCTATGACCAATGAGAACTTTTTAGTGAGTCCAGTGTGTCTTTTGGGATGAGTTTTCCCCCAAGATCCAGGGGGAGCTTATTTGCCTGTCCAGTACACAGGAATAGACATGCTCTCTCAGGAAATACACAGGGGTTAAAACCAGAGAACCACTCAATTAGATACAAAATACAGCATCTTTCCATAAAGATGCTTACAAAACTGCCCCTCATTTAGCAGACATCCACTGAGTATCTCCTATGTTGTGATTACTCTGCAAAGTGGTTGGAACACAATGGGGAAAATTGAGAAAAACTGTGAAAGGCTTTGACATGAACCAAAAAGATTAGTGGGTGTCCCACCTGGCAGTCTGCTCTGCATTATCTCTGCCTTTGCCAGTCTTTGAGCTACTTTACAGCTCTGTAAATTGTATAAATTGTAGAAGACTGATAGCAATGCAAATGGTTCTTATTCATAGAAATTCAAAATGTGTTCCATGGAAGGCAAATGATTGATGCCCCGTGGATATTGACCACTCTTGCCTGTTTGGCTTCTATTTGTAATTTTTTTTCCCCAACATTTCTGATGCCTGTCCTGTATATTTCTCTGCCCTTCGGATTCTCCTTTTGAACATCAACATCTTACTGGTTCCTTCATTAATGAAAGAGTTAAATGGAAATTTTTGAGATGTGTTCATGTTATATTTGTAAAAAAAAAAAAAGTCATGATTTTACCATTTTTAAACACGTACCCTTTAGCAACACATAAGCTTCATGGAGGTTACAGCCCGCAGAGACATTAACCACATTAGCTCATACAACACACGCTGGTGGGCTCTGAAGGAACCCTGAGTCCATAACAGGGGGACCTGGTATTATCTGTTTGATCAGGGCAGGATCCCCCATGAAAATGACATTTGAGTTGATCAAGCAGGAGTTTACAAGGTGTGTACAAGAGAGAAGGATTCAGGAGCAAACAAGCCTGTCATGAAAGCAGGTCAAGATCATTTCTCCCAGGAGATTTGCGGTTCTGGGGGAGAGTGGGCTTTGGACAATCAATCAGAGAAGCTGGAAGATTTAGCAGCTGCCATTGTCTGTGCTTCATGATAAGCCAGGGAGCCATCTTCAAGTGGGATGTGGCCAGGGGTTTGGAGAGATGGAAGCCCAGAACCTGGGGGCTGTCCCTCACCTCCCTTTGCTGGGAGGAGTGTTGCAGCCACTTGCTTTGATGATCAGTCTCCTTTGAAATGCATTCACTCCAGGCCCTTACGATGCAGATGTTGCATTTCCGAAAATGGTAGCATCATTAAGAGAGAAGGAACCTGGCTTTTCTCTGTGACTAGCACAGACCTTTAAACCTATTTTCATCAAACCCCGTAGGTATTGAATTAGTAGAACATCATAGTTTCCTGACCATTTTTATTCTGGAACCTAGCATCGGGTTATTTCGTGAGCAGATGCTTTTCCATAGGAGTGCCCTTCTTCCAGAAATTTGTGGGTTCCTGCACGTCATTGACCTGAGTGTCATCTCCTCAGAGAGGCCTTTCCAGATCATCCACCTGAAATTGCAAGCCCCCCACCCATTCCCCTAATCTCTGCCATATACCGTGTCTCCTCCAGGAGCCATTCTCCCCCAGTTCCAAGAAAATTTTAGCTGAGACCAAAGGTGAGCAGGGAGGAAGGGTGAGACACCAATAAAAATGTCTCTTTGTGTTCCTTAAAAACAGAAACAAAAGCTTCTCAATTGATTTCTGTCTATTTTTGGTGTAAAGCACCAAAAGGAATCCACTCAGCTGATTGGGTTTACTCGGAAGGAACATAACTCCAGTGAGGACATTCAAATGAAAGATTTTGACATAGAGTTAGTTAAGAGTACTGTTGCGTATATATTTGTAAGAAGTTGTTTTTATGGGCCTGGGGAAGACTCTCCCAGCCCCAGAGAATTTCCCTCACAGATGGCTGATGAAGCTGCAGATCTGGCTTTGGGTTTTATTGGTCCTTTGTCAGATGGAATTGTCTCTGAGACATGTGAGCCTACACACATAGCCCCATATCTGCCTTCAGAAAGTTCACTGTTTGGCCTTCCCAGGTATTAACCCCCAGGTGTGAATGAGATCATCAGATCATTTAAAACTTGCAAGTACCCTGACACTAAAAGCATATATTGGTTATATAGATGGTAGTCACAATAATAATAATAATAATATCCAATGTTTATGACATCCATGTGCCAACCACCATACCAAACACTCTCATAGATTATTTCATTTCTGCCCAAATGCCCTGTGAAATAGGTTTTATGGTTCACATGAACAGGAGGAAGTTGGCCCAGAGAGGTTACATGGGTGTGTGGCCTAGTCACACCAAGATGGGAAACCAGGATTCCAACCAAAGCAGTCTGACCCAATATCCACTGTCTTCCAACTCATGGAGTGTTTTTCCTATTTATACTCAGTTCATCCATACAACAAAGGCGGTGAGGGGGGTGGTAGCTCTCACATTGTTTTAAGCCACAGAACCTGATTCTCAAGCAGTGAAGTGATTCACCTAAAGTTCAGGTTTCAACACTGTCTACATTGTATAATCACTCAGAGCTTTAAAAAATCTCATGCCGGGGCCTAGTCCCTACTAAGAGATTCTGATTTACATGATTTATTTGCTCTAGGGAAGGCCCAGTCACCGACATAACTATTTTTTAAGCATCCCCATGCAGAACCACTGTGATTGTTTGTTAAGCAAAGTTGCGATTTCTTTTTAACTCAAAAGTCTTGCGCACCATCCAGCAGACAGGGGATCAGAGTCTAGCTGGAGTTCAGTGGGTTGCATTGTGGTAGCCTCACACACTTGGAATAGGAGTCTCTAGACAGTCTGGCCTGGGCCCTCCCTCCCTTACCACATGTCACCATCATCCCCTTGACCTTCAGTGTTCTATCCGTAGAGAAATGCTTGCATTGCCTCCCCCAAATTCATCATCTCTCTGGTCTCCAGGCTGGTAAGTCATCCATGGTTTGTATAACATGTCTTCCTTTCATTCACCAGGCTGGTTCCTGTTCATCTATCTGTTAGGTTTCAACTTAAATGTTAGCTCTCGGAGGAAGGCCTCCTGGGCCTGACTTTGCCCTCTTCTGCCTAATGTATGCAACAGTTGTGTGATTTAGCAAACAAAAACAAGATACCCAGTTAAATTTGAATCACAGGTATTCAATTTTTTTAGTATGTCCCAAATATTGATTGCATGGGAAATACTTAAACTAAAAAATATATATTGTTTATATAACATTAAAATGTAACTGCATTTATTCTGGAAACCCTACCAGGAAGCCTTTCAAGATGTGGGGAACGTCTTTTAAAAGCTCTTCATGTCTTCCCAACCCCAAAATTCCATTAAGCTTATCCTAAGAGAATGAGAACTCATAGAACAGCCTTACTCAAAGGGCCAGCCGTAGGCCACCTGATAATAACTATTCAAAAGATTACAAAAGTTATCAACTGTTTAACTTATTAAAAGAAAAGATTCCCAGAATCCATCTAGGCTTAATGAATCAGAACCTTAAAATTTTGGTCAGGGGATTTAGACAGTAATCTGCACTTTTAATTAGCAACTCAGGCATTTCTAATGCACACTGAAGTTTGAGAATCTATGCCAAAGAAAATCACTTTGCTTTGGTGCGGAACTTTGGGGCCTAATTCTCAAGTGCGTGGAGGTAGGAAAAAGTCAAGACCTATTGCAGTACTGTCTCTGTTTTATCCCCCTTCACACCCACAGCTCTTAAAGATTGTATCTATCTTGCTCACTGTTCTAGTCCTATATGATAATAAGTTTATGTTGTCTGAAGCCACTAAGTGTGTGGTGATATGTTATAGCAGCAATAGGAAGCTAATACAACAGGACATTGTATGCTTTGGTAAGGAGTTTAATCTAAGTATAATGGAATCATTGGAACATTGGGGGATTTTAAGCAAGGGGGCAATGTAACAGGTATGGAAACCTGGCCATTGTAGTGAAAGAATAGAATCAGATACTATTGCAGATGTCAAGAGGAGAGGTGACCATGGGTGTGGATGTACACATGAAGGTTGTAACAAGAAAGGTGGCCAACCATTTCCATTTGCTAAGGGTTGAGGGGATTCCCAAGATACAGGGATTTCTATTCAAAATGGAGCCAGTCCTGGCAAACCATGTAGGTTTGTCTGGGACCGAAGGATGCCTGGGTTGGGGGTCTTTTGTTACTAAACTTGGGAAAGTTCCAGACAACCCTGGATGAGTTGGTCACCCTGGTGAGAAATGAGTGAACTGGTGTTCCATGCAATGGAACTTGGCTGTTTTGTTCAGGGTGAGAGGTGGAAGATCTGGACCATTCCTAGATTTGGGCATGAAATTGGATGGATGGGGGCTCCATTTAAGGAATGGAGGGAGATGGTGAAGAGCACATTGGGAGATGTTAGAAAGGCCAGTTGGGCACCCGGCATTGGGAGTTGGAATGCCGATGGGAGGGAAGGATGCTCACAACAACAAAAAAAATCACCTTATTGTACTTCACTATTTTGCTAACCACCAGCCCTGAAGTGATTCCATCTAGAGGCAATTTTTTCTTCACTTGAAAGAATCGTGACAACAGCTACATCCTTACAAATTGAGTTTTTCTTCTAAGGTGTTTGCTAGAGCTTTACAAGAGGCTGAATCAGTTTCACATGAATTAATGATGGCTATCAAATGGGGGGAAAAGAATGAATTCCAAATAAATACTTATTGCATAATTGAAGTTGCAAGAATCCGCTATGAATAAAATATATTTGTATTTACAATGCATAAATTTGATGGCGACACTGGGGCGACACACAGCTTTTTGATAAGAACCCTGAACAGTGTTAAATTAGTAATAGGCTGAATACATTTCTTAATTATGTCACTGGTGTTGTGCTCAGGAATACCATTTGCAATAAATTGAGTCCCATTTGTATGCATGCAGCACAAAGAGAAAGTGCTGTATTTTGAAAATCCTAATGGACTCATGGGAACACAGGTTAATGTCAGCCACTGCTTAAAATTAGTCCTCAGTTTCAGAGCTTGCAATTGTATTAAGACTTATCATGTACTCTTTTCATCAAGGTAATAATTGCTATAGATTTACATATCCTGCCACATGCAGAAACATGGAAACATGGATCCTTCAGGGCTTTTCAAAACGGGAAGTAGCTATAAGAAGGGAGTGGGCAGGATATATATATTTATTATATCGTATAAACTATATATATATAGCATAAACAGGATATTTATATCCTGTTTGTACAGGTAATTTTTGCTTCTCAAAATGATTATGAAATAGGTGAAGGGAAAAATGACAAAAGTGAAAGTCACTCATATAGTGGGTTGAATAGTGGCATCAAAAAAAGATATGCCCAAGTCTTGATGCCTGGAACCTTTGAATTTGACCTCATTTAGAGAAAGTGTCTTTCAAGATGCTATTAATTAAGGATCTCAAGGAGTGGGTCCTAAATCCAATGACAAGTACCCTTATAAGAGAAAGATTTGAGCTTTGAAACACGAGTATTTCTAGTGGTTAGACTCTATGGAAACACTCTCCAGGGGCGCCTGGGTGGCTCAGATGGTTAAGCGTCTGCCTTCGGCTCAGGTCAGGATCCCAGAGTCCTGGGATCGAGTCCCGCATCGGGCTCCCTGCTCCTTGGGAGCCTGCTTCTCCCTCTGCCTCTCTCTCTCTCTCTCTCTCTCTCTCTCTGACTCTCATGAATAAATAAATAAAACATTAAAAAAAAAAACACTGTCCAATGGAACACAAAATTGAGGCAGAAACACAGAGAAGGTGATGTCACGACAGAGGCAGAGATTGGAGCAGCAGGTCTACAAGTAACACTGAGGATTACCAGCAGCCACCTGAAACTAGGGGAAAGGAATGGAACAGATTCTCCTCCAGAGCTTCCAAAAGGAATTCACCCTGCAGAAACCTTGATTTCTGACATTTGGTCTTCAGATCTTAGAGAGAGTAAAATGTCTGTTTTTTTAAGGTACCAAGTTTGAGGTTATGGATATGGCAGCCCAAAGAAACTGATACAATCCATATTTCTATCAACTGGAGACAAATATGATTGACCTCTATATGAGAGAGATGCTGTATATATAGGGTAGGAGCTATTAAGAGCCCTGTTTTATGGATAAGGAAACTGAGACACAGAGAAATGAAGCAGTTTGTCAAGGTGAAATAGCTAACATGTAGTAGTGCTGGGATTTGAGCCTAGGGATACAGGCTCTAGAACTGTGCTTTCCAATATGGTAGCCTCTGGTCACATGGGGCCATTTAAGTTTAAATTTAAGCTAACTAAAATTAAGCCAAATTTAAAAATTCAGCTCCTCAGCTCCAAGAGCAACATGGCAAGGACTCAGTAGCCACATGTGGCTAGTGACCACCATGTTGGTCAGCGAGGATTATAGAACATTTCCACCAATGCTAACAGTTCTATTGGACTGTGCTTCCATAGAGTCTATGAACCTATACACTACCCCGTACTGTGTTATCGAGTACTATATGTAAAGCATTTCTTACAGTGTCTGGCCTAGATTGAGATTTCTATAAAGCATAGTTATTTCATCTTTCTAGATGTTTTTACAGTATTGTGTTTGTATGTGTGGGATGGGATAACTGTTTTCACACCCAGATCCATGTTTTATGTGGTGAAGGATATATTGTGCATACATGCAGTTCTATTTCCTATTTTTCCTCCATAAAGAATATATTGTCAGACCTTCTAGTGGGTATTTTAATTCTCTGAAACAGTCTCCACAGCTTGCTTCTGGACACTGAAGTCCTCTCTAGGTACCGTGTGCTCTCTTAGAAGCACCAGTGGTGGGCTATCGGAAATAACTAGAATCCAGAATTAGGATACCATGACCTGGCTCAGGATAAACAAACAGGGTTCCCCAATGTATTGTGACCATGTATGATAAGGGATAATTGTGACTTTGTGTGATAATTGCCTCTCTGTGTAATAATGGGATAATCTGTGTAATAACAATGTAATAAGGGACTGTCTGCTTAACAGGTGACTTTCAGTGTAATAACTGAGAGTGTAATAAATGACTCTGTGTAATAGTTGTCTCTTTGCATAATAACTATTTCTTTGTGCCATAGTAGACTCTGCATAAAAATCGACTCTGTGTAGTTACTGTCTCTCTGCATAAAACCTGGCTCCCTGTAATAATTGACTTTCTGTGTAATAATGAGCTCCCTGTGTAATAATGGACTCTCTGACCATAGGCACAAATTTTCAAATGCCTGTGGACTAATAGAAATTACAGTAATAGTCAAGCCATATCCAGTTGCAGGTGATAGAAAACAACTCAAACTAGCTTAAGGTGGCAGGAGGAAGAGGAGGAAATCATTAACTCACAGACCTGGGAAGTCCAGAGGCTAACTGGCCTCAAGGCCGATTGAATCCCTGGGTTCACATGAAGTCTTTGGGGGCTCTGTGTCTCTTTCCATCTCCAGGGTCTTGGTTTTATTCTCAGATGAGTCTGTCGTCCACGTGGTTGGAGGGTCCTCTGAGCAACTCAGGTTTTCACAGCCCTTAGAGTGCTTGTTTCCAGAGAGTACAAGAAAGCATCCATTTACTTTACTCCTAGCATCCGTTTCCTCAAAGAACTCAGGCCACCCGACACCTGGGATGGTAGAAATGGGCACCTTGATTGGCAGGTACCTCATTATCACGGGGGTAGGGAGTAGTTCACAAAATGAATGGGTGGAGAGCAGAACAAACAAGTAATAGATGTCTCCTTTGTTCATAGCCTGTGAGCTACATCCTCCCAAGGGTGGGCGTGAGCTCAGTGAATTTGTTCCAGCAAGTTCTTTAGTCTTCATGAACCAGCCATCGACTCTTTTTAGAGTAGGTGACAAATATCTGCATATATATCTGACTAGTTTTCAAATAAGAATAGATGTTCTTATAAAGGATATAATGCAGAGTCATTTACAACATCAGACTTATAGGTCTTTATGAATTTTCGCAGTCAGTGACCACGAAATATATAGCTGCCTCCCGTAGTGCTCCATAATTTATTTTTCTTTTAAAAATACTCAGGCTACCTTCAGCAGAGGTTTTAACCTATTTTGTGTCATGGATTCTTTTGATCGTCTGGAAAAACTATAAATTTCTTCTGAGAGTAATGTTTTTAAGCACATAAAATAAAACACATCAGAGTTAAAAAAGGATTCTTATGAAATACCTCTACAGCACGGAAATACACAATTTTTAAACTATGTATTTGGGCTTTTCACTGAATGAGTTTTTTTCAGTGAATGTTTTCCAAATGTGGATGCAAATTTGGAATTAGTGCCTTTAAACACAGTTGCCCAGATTGGGATCAAGAACAGGAGGCTCAAAGAAAAACTCCTTGGCTGTCTTTATGTCCTGCACCCTCCTATTGTCTGGTTAATTCTTACTTAATCCTTCAGATCACAGTACACACATCACTTCTTGGGGAAAGTCTTCTTCTGACTTCTCTGACTAGGTTCATGTCCCACCCACCCACAATACACACACGAGCATATGTCCCGGTTACCGAATAGCCTCTGTCTTCTCTAGGAGACTCGCATTGCCAGGAGAACAGGACGGACCTGGTTTCATCCCTGGTTCCATCCCTGGTTCCTAGAGCATAGTACCTGGGACCTAACAGGACCTCACTAAAATTTGCTAAGTGGATGAATGAATCCATAAGTGTGTAGACAATCAGAGAGTCATCATAGGGTCAGATCTGATTTTTCTCCTCACAACATACAAAGTTAGAAGACAAAGTGCCCAAATTCTGGTGATCTCCACGAAATAGGTGCTAAAAGGTTTTACCGAGTGATACATCTTTCCAGTTCATAGGCGATTTTTGTTTGTTTTCAAAATTCATTCAGAAGAAAGGATGGAAAACAAGTGAAGGAAAGGGACTCACGGTAGAGAAAGGATAGTCAGAATCGGCTGATGGATGGAGAACTTCAACACCATTGTCTAATTTAGAAAAAAAAAAAACCCTACAGTCAAAATTTTAAGTCAAATCAATGTAAAATCCATCCAAAAAAACCCACAACTGTTTCTGGCATTTTTGAGTGGAGACCAGCACTGAACAGGTGGGTAGGTTGTGGGTGGACATACCTGCTCACAAAAGCCGGTACCCAGTGGGTATCTCCATATTCACTTCTTGTAGACACTCTCTTGCTGCTGGAACAGTGGCTCTTTCTCATGGGGAACCCACTCAGGGGGAATCATACTGGCCCCGCCTGCCCATCCACATAGGATGGTGGGATGCAGACCAGAAGGCTCCTCTCATTGGTCCCGGTCATTGGTTCTGAGATGGACATGTGACTTGAGCAGAGCCAATTAGAGTCTTCTTAGAGAACTCTTCTGCCAAAGCTAAGGAGAAAGCCACTCTCATTGTGGTGGGTGGGCTCAGTTCTATCTAATATGTGGGTTTGGGGAGGTTGGTGTGCATCATGCCTGCTACATGGGTGGTCACACCTAGAGAAATGCACGTGTGATGACATTCTTTAGGCCTTCGGGCTAGAATTAGTAGCATCCTGGGACATCTTCGTTATTTGACCCAATCAGTGCATTTTTTTCTTCCGTTTTGCTTTAGTTGTGTTTCTGTCACTTGCAACTGCTAAAACATCTGTCGTTTATTTCACGTTAATGTGGACTTACAATATTTCCTGGACTGGATAAGTAGCATTTTACAGTTGCTTAGGCCAATAGAACAGTTTCATTGGACTATACATGACGGATCTAAAACAGGCTATTACATAGCCTCTCCCACATTTTAGATTTTCATCAGATTCTGATACAGTTGTTGAGTGGCCCATAAAACAGGATAACCAGACAATGCCTTCAAAAGGCATCCTGAAAGCATGTTTTTTTGAAAGCTTAGGAAGAAAGTGGGACATTTTTCATGTCTCTGGCAGCTCCATTATGATGTATTTGGACATTTTTGATAAAATTATGAAGCATAAAAAGTTTGAAGCATTGAAGATTAATTTTCCTCCATAAATATATAGATCATAGTCAAATTCTATATGACTAGTTTTGCCCAGAGCAAAAAATATTTTCGGTGTAATTTCATAGCAATATGGAAGCAGATGATGAGAGAGGCACTGAAAAAGACTTTGGTGGATTGTAAGTGTCAGGTTAACATTCACAACCTGATGAATCGAGCAGAAACTGCTGTTAAAATCTAGAGCTTTGTTGTTTTAAAGTTAGAAAAAAAAGTTGGGAGCTGGTACAGAAGTAAAATTAAAGTAAAAGAAAATAAATAATCCATATCTCTTCTGTTCTGTTTAAATATTAAAGTGTCAGCTGCAATTCTGAAATGACACAAAAAAAGCTTGTTGGGCTGAAAAAAAAAAGTGCTTCATTTGTTGGATTTCCATGCTGTCTGAACTGTAATTTCACCTAAGGATGATTTTCTGGGATGAGGGGCCTGAGCTCTATGGTCTGTTACAGATGGAGAGGCAAGCCCACCATGCATGGGCTGGTTTTTATTTCTTCTAGTTCTTCTCCAACTTTACAGCTTCTTCCTGAAGCCTACTCTTCTGTGCCCAGTGAAATGGAGGCCCCCATTCTTGTTGGAAGTGCAGTTCCCTCCCACTGCCCCGAACTGTACTGTTTGTTTTGACTAACTGGTCATCTCATTCTTCATGGAATTCCCAAAGGCCAAGAAGCGAGGGGCTTACATACTTCCTCTCATCTGGGAGCATCATGGTTCCCAGCTATGGCCACTCAATCTCTTGACACTTAAAGTCTGGCACACACGGATGGCTGTTTGTCTCTGAATATTAGCGTCTTTGTTGGAATCCACTCAGGGTGGAGAAATTGGAGAAAGGCTGAGATAAGACTGGAGAAATTAGATGTCAGAAACAAATGAGAAGGATTGTAAGCGATCCTCCCCCCCAAAATGGCTTTGTGGTATCTATCATGAGACTTGTTCTTCAGCTCCCTTCCTTTTATTAAGAAATACACCACCTTATAAGAACAGAACATAAAAATCTCAGGAGACTGATTTTCCCAAGCTCATCTTCTGCTAGGAGAATATTTCTCAATATCAGCACTGTTGACATTTTAGACGATTTGTCTTGTGCATCGTAGGTTGTTTAACAGTATCTTTGGCATCTACCCTTTGGTGGGTAGATGGATGGATGGATGAGGTGCTGGCAGAACTCTTCCCTCAGTTGTGACAACCAAAACTGCCTCCCGGCATTGCCCAATGTCCCCTGGAGGCAAACGAATTGCCATTGAGAACCATCGTCTAGAGTGTGGTCCAGGATCTAGACTCAGCCAATCGGATGCATGTTCACCAGAACTGGAACCTAGAAAGTCTAGAAATCAGACAGTGGGAAATTTACCATCCCAACCCACAGTGACAGCGGTACCACCATCAGAACCAGCAGGACCCAGTTCTGAACGAATAACAAGCTACAGGGGGCTTTGCGGGGAGATCCAGCAGTGTCAAGGATGAGTGAAACTGGTGAGAATTTGATGTCAGTGATGTCACCAAACTAGCTCCAGAGCATGATTTTGGCTGGGACACAGGCTTCCCCATCTTATAAGCCTGGACCTCCATCTTTTCTGGTGACCTTGTGAACAACCCAAATGAGTCTTCTAATAAATCCCTTTTATGCTTAAATGAGCCATGGCCCATTTCTGTTGTTTAAACCAAGAGTCATAGTTGTTATACCAGCCTTTAAACTTGCCTAGAAAATAGTGAGACCAAAGGATGGTAAGGGAGGTTGGTTCAGAGGTCATGATGGAATGAGAGTACCTAGCTGGATTCAGACCTAAGGTCCAGAAGATTTAGAAGGAAACAAATAACATTCCCCGTAATTTTCTCCCATGCTCCCTTCTACCTCACCATGTCTCTAACCCTTCAGAAAATATATAACTAAAAATGGTGCCTAGACTCTCTTTGCAGAAAGCATGAGTGTTTGAAGGTGCATTTGGAGGCTGACTTCCTGGGTTTCCATGTAATAGCTGCTGAGTTTAGACACTTAACCACCTCACATTCCCTGCCTTCTCATTACAAAATGCAGACAAGGCTTCCGGTATTAAAGATAATGTGTAGGAAAGCAGTGGAATGACAGTTTTTTCCCCTTAGAGAAATCACCTTGGTGTCTGTAGTTTCAGTGAGAGGGGGTTCAAGCTCAGGGATTCAAGAGTAAGAACTTGACCCAAGCCTACAGGTGAGCATTTTCTATATCCTTGACCACCATGATGATTGAGTTGTGATGGTCTCACAACTAGGTTTGTCTAATCAGAGTTAACATGTGGACATTTGCTGAAGTGTTCAGACAGTTCCTGAGAGCTGTAAATGTCAGTTGGAGCTGCTGGTATTCACCTTGCCAGGTGAGGCGATAAAGAGAAGTGTAGCAGAGAGATGACAGGGAAACACAGTCTTGATATCAACATTTTAGCCCCTGGATCCAGCTATAGCTGAAGCAGGTCCTAGCTGTGAAGTTCCCAATACATTCCCCGTCCTGCTTAGGTTAGTTTGAGCTGAGTTTCCAACCCTTGCAACAAAGAGAGGCTGAATTACTTAACACCTAGCCCACGATGAGGGCCCACCACATTGGCACCAGCAATAAAACCAGGACAAATGTTTGGAGAGCTAATCATGGTGATTGTTCTTTCATTTCCGTACTCGGCATCTAGTGCAAGAGACATTGATAGGCATGTATTGTGTTGGAGTCTAATTGCATGAATACACAGAGCAGAGTCTCAGGATATGATAGGATGCATTTCCATTTGTCAAGGCTATGGATTTGGGGCAGTTAAAATCTTTGGGGAAAGTGAGCCTCTTACACTTTCATGGATGACACACATACTTCTCTTTAACACTTTATAGCTCTCCAGCTCCATGGAGATTAAGCTCTGCATGTCCAGGAAGGTTTCAGTACTTTTATGGTAATGAAATTACAACAAATGGTACCAACCTGGGAGTGTTGCCTGGGGCTCAGTCTCAACTCCCTTCCCCTCGAAATCTGCTGCCATGAGCTCGAACATGATGTGTGGCACAGAATGCCCGTATTTAAAAGTCACTGCCTTCAGATCAATATTATCCCCCCTGTAGCATTTCCTCACATATTACATTAAAAAGACTAATCCCTTGGAGAGTTGTAAAGATGTTTTAGTGCAGAGCATATATTATGAATGTTTCATCGTTATTCCTCAGGATTTATTTAACATTTTACTCGACAGTCCCTTTGGATTTTTGATTGATTACTAGGCAAATTAGATAAGAAAACTCTTTCTGTAAGAGAGTCCCATGCAGCATCCTAGCCATGGTGGTGATAATAATGGAATCCAAGATTTATCTCATACTTCTTCTGTCAACAGCCACACTAAGCTGTTTACAGGCACTGTTTCCACTCCTCGAATAAGATACTGCTATCCCCATTTTACAGATAAGGTACTGAGGTCTAGGGAACTCCTGAGTTGAGGTTAGAGCTTCAACTGGGGTCTGATTCACTTTAGAGCCTGTGTTCTTAATAAATGCCGTTTTTACTCCAAAAACGTCATCACAAGCCCTGCAGTGTCGTGTTTCAGGATTAAATACATTGGGGTAGCATTGTTCACTCGATACCTTCTCCTTGGGATTCACAAACATATGACCCAATTCAAGGTTCTGAGACATCCAATAAGGAAGGATCCAGTTCATTTTACAAATGCTTTCAAAATGATTGGATTCTGGAGCCAACCCTTTGGTGTGTTGGTTGTCTTTGTTGGTGGCTTCCCATCACAACAGTTAACATATGGAGTGTGATAAAAAAAAAAAATCTGGCCTTTGGCATCTCCCACACCACTTCTCAGACTACAAAGCCATCAAGGGGCTGGCCTGATGGAGACATATGAGACCCCAGGTATGGCTGGAGATTTTAAGTTTCCTTGAAAATCAAATCACAATTATTAGATTGGACGGACTCATTTCTCCTCTCTCCACGGACATATTATTCTGTAGGACATATGGTATAGTGGTCTTATTGGTGACTCTGTTGGAAGCTAGAGGATTGCCCAAGTAGGTGCTTCTGTGTCTGGTTTTGAAGCAATTTTGTAAAGTCTGTAGTCTGTTCATTCAATATTTTGACAAGCTTGCAAGCCATTAGGATTGTTGGTGTACAGTGATTTGCTTGGGTTGGGTTGGACCAGTGGTCCTCAGTGGGAGCAGTTTTAATCCCCAGCCTCCTGGGGGAAGACAGTCTGGAGCAATTCTGCAGACAGTTGTGGTAGTCACAATTGGGAGGTGTGCTGCTGGGTCTGGAGGGTAGAACTAAACATCCTACAATGCACAGGACAGCCCCCATGACTAGCAGTTATTGAGCCCCAAATGTCAATCAGGCCAAGGATGAGGAAACCATGAGCTAGACTATGTTAAAATAGCATGTAAGCCCTCCAATCTCAGGGTCTTCACATGACGTAAATTTTTGTTGTTGTTATTGTTTGCCCATTTACCCAAGATCTAATGCTAATGTTTGCCATTTGTCAGCCCTGCTGAGAAATGCTTGTCCAAGTGGTACCCAGAGGATGCAGGCTTCCAGGCTTTTCCTGTCGTGTGCTTTTCATTGTCTTAGAAGCCATCCATACCAGCCATCCACACAAGTGAAAGAGGATGGGTGATCATGCAGCTCTTTTAGGGTTGGGGCCCAGAAATGCCGAACATCCTTCCCACCTACGTTGTGATGGCCGAAACTCAGTCATGGGGACCTCCCCAGCTTCTGGGAGGGCTGTGGAATAGCCCTCCTGTGTCTTCAGACAATGAAATGTTTTGATGAACACATCGTATCATCCCTGACATGCAAGGGAAGTTCATTGCTGATTAAATAAGGTGCAAGAGCCAACATCTTTACCCAGCAATTAAACAGTGGCAAAGCATAATTTTACTTTAAGAGACTTGCACTGTAGTTGAGAAAATAGATCTTGGGCCCATGCATCAGGATTTAGGTAATGGAATTGATATTTATTAAGGACCCACTGTCATCGGTCACTTGGAGTGTGTTGGCTCATTCTACCTGCAAGGTAGTTATTACACCTGTTCGATAGATGACGTAAATGAGGATCAGAGACAGAGAGATACTAATACACAAGCACACAGCTAGAAAGTTATGGTGCCCATGAGCAAATCAAAGACAGACTTGAAAACCCATATTCTTTCTTCTTCATCAGCCCAAACTGGGCTTTGTCACACACTATTCCTGCGACATACTCCTAGCCAAAACAGCCCCGTGAGCCAAAGCATTTGAGGACTTCCAAATCCTGTCTGTTCCTCCTGAAAAGTCACAATGCCTGTTAGAATACCTAAAGCGTATGAGAAGCCTAGTTTTAAAGAGACTGCTTAGGCCACTTATATGAAAGACTCCTGTATTGTCATTACACGTATCAATATTCCATACAGTCAGCTAAAACAAATCTTCACAAACGTTGCTTTCTCGCAACATTTTTATTTCCAGTTTGGAATTTAATTTTATCCCCACACCCACGCACATCACATGCGCTGTTCTGTCTAAAGCACTGTTTGGGAAGCAGCATGGTGTACCCACAGCAGTACAAGCTGGGGGATTCGGAGAGGGAGTTTAAAAGTCCTGGGGAGTTCCGGGGAGGACACTGCCTCCCTGGATATGGGTTCTGTCATGCATAATGGGGGCAGGGGGCGGCACAGGGTCTTATCCTGTATGTCACATCAAATATGTTGATTGTGGCTGCCCGGAACAGCGTGTTGGTAAGGATTCTGGAGCCAGGCTGCACAGAAATAAGGAAAGTTCTGAATGATTCATGGTGTCTGCCATGAACACAGATGGTTTCCATGTGCTGTAAATTTGCTATCTCTGAACTAAAGGAAGCCTAAGGTCATTTCCAACTCTAAGGTTCTCCAACTCAACTTGATGCGAGAAATAAGGTGAATGACATTCTCCGACTCCTACCTGCTAATAAAACAGGGTGAAGAACAGGGTGGGTCGTTGACCTCTGCATAACTTACTAGGTGCATTGCGTGTCTGAAATCCAAGTACAAAGCAAGAGGGACTCCAGACAGGTGAGAAAGATGCATTGCTGATAGAAGCTGTAAGGCATTTTGGAAGAAGTGATATCTGAGCTGGGTTTTGAAGGGTGTGTAGGAGCTTGCCAGGTAGAGGCAGAGAAAAGGCAGTCCAAGGAAAGAAAGAACATTGCAGAAGGCTGACCAAAAGAAGGTCTGTTTGATGAGGTTGGGGGCCCAGACTGGTGGGAGCAAATGTGGACTTTGTGTCCCTGTTCCAGGGACAGACAGAGACAGGTGGGGACGGAAGCCAGGTAGACGGGGATTAGATTGCCACGTTCCCTGAGTGCCAAACTCTGGAAGTTGCTGACTTCTCAGTGTTCATGGAGCAAAGGGACCTCATGGCGGCTGGAGTGATGGTCACTCCAGCAGGTGTGAGCAGAAGAGCTGTTCTTGGAGGTGGCCTGTCCACTTCCCCGTGGCTGACAGGGCTAGCCCATGGCCTTTGTCCCTTCTGCTTTCCCTCACCGCCCAGGGCTCCTTCCCCGGGACTGGGCCTAATGAAATGTTTCCCGTTTTAATTTCAGCTCTGCTGGGAGGAGCTCTTTTATCTCGGCTGCTTCTCTGCCATCAAAGCCCACTCAGTGTTGAGTACTGCCCGCCCCCTTGCTGGTCCTGTCCTCCCCAGAATCCTGCCTGGAGGTTTTAATTCTGAGTCTCAGAAGACAAGCAAGGGGGCTGCTTTTGATTTATCAGTCAAACACAATCCCTTCGCAATTGTCTTTGGAGACTCAGGCTCCAGACATGAAAGATAAAAACAAGAGATGCCAGTTTGGTTTAAGATGGAAGTTTGTGCTAGATCTTTCTGTGTTCTTCCTTCAACTCAGAAAAAAATAAAATAAAATGAAAGCCTCTCCTCTCAGCTCAGTCAGTGCATTGTTTTCTTGTCTGCCCATCTTGTTCCATTTCCCGAGTGGTTTTCTTACTTATTTCAGAAGTAACAAAAACCACCTGACATTTATTGAGATTCCTCTGATCACTTTATGTCCATCCTAGACACTCTATGCATGTTAACCCATTTAATATTAATTGCTACCTTAGGAAGTGGGTACCATCATTAACCTCATTTTACAGTTGGGGAAACTGAGTCACAGGGCCCTAAGTAATCAGTCTCACAGAGCTGTTACATGGTGGAGCTGGGATCCGTGATTAGGAAATCTGGCTCCAGAGTCCCTGCCTTTTGCCACCATGCTGTGCTGTGTCCCTGCCATCCCCTTCTTGGGGTGACATTCTATATGTTGATTTATGGCAAGGAAATTGACATCTTCATCGTTGTCATATTTTGTATAAGAAGGGGCAGTTATCTCCTGATTGCAGGGACAAGGGGTGAGGAATGACTCTATGATTAAGTAAAACCAAAAGATGTGGTCTCAAATAATTGAGATCGACTTTGAGGAAGCTCTCCAAGGCTTGCCTGGATTACCTTAGTCTAGACAATGGACACGTTGCAGGTGGGCTTTTGGATGCCAGTGTTAGAGCCTACTTATCCAAAGGAAGTTTCATTATAGAGATCCAAACCTTTACTATTTTCTCAGCCCCACACTTTGGCTGGAGTTAGAAAAAAGTGGATTACACTGGCCCAGACACCCTCCCTGCATGGCAGTGTTTCCTAGACTCAGAGAGACAGAGATCATGACAGAGACAGCAAGAGAGAGCACCAGCAGGGAGCCTGATGTGAGACTCGATTCCAGGACCCTGAGATCATGACCTGAGCTGAAGGCAGGTGCTTAACCGCCTGAGCCACCCGGATGACCCCATTTATCACCCTTTTTAAAGTTCGAGTTTCAAGTACTCTCTAGAAATAGTGGAGCTTTACTTTTAACTTTTCCCCAAGGCCTTAAATGTACGTGTCTGTTACTTCCAGTGTCTGTCAGTCATAAAATATTCAAATGCCTAATGCATCATCTTCGGTAGTATTGGACTGTTATTGTATATGTGTAAGATGATCACAGTGTGATACCTAGCTTGCCCCAACGATTTTTGCTTCTTTGTACTTGTGCCCTTGTTTTAGTCTGCTCCCACACAGAATCACACAGCCTGGTTTGTGTGACCAACAGCGTGTAGCATAGGTAGTGGTGAGTGACTTCCAAGGCTAGGTCATAAAAAGCATTATGTCTCACTCCTTTGTTTCTTGGATCATTGGCCTTGGGTGAAGCCAGCTACTGGCCACATGAGAGTGCCGTCTTAGGAATGGCTTCTCCAGCCCCAGTCAAGCCTTCTGATGATTGCAGCCCCAACTGACACTTGAAAACTCACTGGAGACTCCAATTCCCTTGCAACTCTGTGAAGTCAGTATTATTAAACAAATGATTTTCTCTCAGATAAGAAAACTGACACTCAGAGACTTTGTTGCCAAAAATCATACAACCCATAATTGGAAGGAGCCCAAAATTGGACCCAGCCCTGCCTGAGTCGATGGCCCATGTTCTGAACCACTGTACCAGATCACCTTCCTGCTGAAAGTGTTCATGGTTGTTTGCCAAGCCCTGGCATAAGTCCTTAGCATGCAT
Organism: Callorhinus ursinus; assembly: GCF_003265705.2. Classification (NCBI taxonomy): domain Eukaryota; kingdom Metazoa; phylum Chordata; class Mammalia; order Carnivora; family Otariidae; genus Callorhinus; species Callorhinus ursinus. Next base: position 9,424,240 of record NW_027397075.1, on the reverse strand, counting down.
TCTCAAACCTGACCTTCACCATTGTGATGGTCGCCTTACAGACAAGGAAACTGTGGCACTGGAAGTAAGGGCCAAGTTCCACGCTCCTATTTACTGTTTGGGAAGTATGATCATACAACATAAACATGCCACATCCTTGAAATGACAAGTCATGTGACCTTTCCCTGGGTCATTCACAGTGACTGGGACCATGCTGGGTGCATGGAAAGTGTTTAGAAATTACAGAAGGAAGAAAGGAAGAAAGAAAGGAAAGGAAGAAGGGGGGAACGAGGAAAGGAGGAAGGGAGGAAGGAGAACCCAAGAACTGTAAGATTCCCCATAAGTAGGGGAATGAAGTAGGGACAAGGAAGTGTGGGCAGTGAGCAGGTCTTTTTGCTGCAGGGTGTGGAGAGGGATATTACAGATCACAGCTTTAAAAAGGATCCAAACAACTAAATACGTGATGTGGCCCTGGCAAAACCTTTGAAGAAAAGTGGCAATCCTAGCAATATGAAGCATGCTTGTCCCATTTAAAGAAGGTCATTTCTATTCTGCTCAGCCCATTGTAGGCAGTGGGTACTCTGGCTCAGTGCTGTGGATTGCCCTCTCTCTCCCTCCCTCCCTCCCTCCTTCTCTCCCTCCCTCCCTCCCTCCTTCCCTCCCTCCCTCCCTCCCTCCCTCCCTTCCTTCCTCCATCCCTCCCTCCCTCCCTCCCTGAAGCTAAAAATCTAGATTTTTGTGTGCTACCTCCAATCTTTAAAAGTTGACAATGTTTATTTTTTAAACACCATGTGGGCCAAGCCAAACATGGCTGTGAGCCTGGCATGTCCCACAGGCTGCATGTTTGTGGCCTCTATTGTAGAGAAACAAAAGGGCAGGAGGTGGCCAGACTGCGAAGGACCAACCACTAAGAAAGAGAAGAACAAAGGGAAGGAGAAATCAAGAAGACAGTTGCTTGATTTTTCTCCCACCTTACAACTTATAACCCAAAGGCTTGCTGGCATCACCACTGGAAGATGGGCTGGGGTAGAGCTGGAGACATCTTTAGAAGCTTGTGGATGACGAATAACCAGTGACCTACCCTGGCAACTTTCAACTTTGTAGCTTCTGTTCTCGGAGAGAAAAAAACATGTTGTCAAAACAGAAGGAAATTTCGGACCAGCCCCCTGGAAAGACATGAGCTATATTCTTGGTTAACACATGCATCTGATTGCTGACAGTTTCTCCTCCTCCTCCTTCTAATTCTCCTCCTTTCTCTTCCTCTTCTTCTTCCTTTTCTTCTTCGTCTTCCTCTTCCTCCTCCCCCCCTCCTTCTTTTCCCTTTTGACTCTGGGACATAAGGGATTGAACACAAACTGGCAGTGAATGATACCCCTCCAGACTTTGGGTGATTATGTTCGTTAATAATGATTATAGCTTCTATGTAATATTTGCATGATAAACTGTAGACATCTGGTGAAGTGTGCATGTGCGTGTGGTGTTTGTTGGGAAACAGAAGCAAGCCGAACGCTGATGAAATGTGAAATCTAACTGCTCAGACTAAAAATAAAGTCAGCAGGCTTTAGGATTTCTGCATGCCAGCAATTCTGAGCCGCTCCTATATGCCGCCTTAGTTACCGTGGAGACATGTGGCTGCGCATATGCAGAGCGGGGTACACACTTTGTGGGCCTGGCCCCTCGGGGTCCCATTACTGAATTTCGTATGTTTAGAAATATTTTGTAATAAGGCCCCTTGTGTCACTTATTAGTCATAAAATGTACAACTGCCTTCATCAGCATCAACTGCAAATTTGTTTTCTGTAGAAATCAACCAGCACATTTTCAGGTAAAAGAGTGTGTGTGTGTGTGTGTGTGTAGTGTGTGTGTGTGTATATATATATAATTTAAATATATATTTACTTATGTGCATAAAATTTTATCTTCCTCAAACTGTTCTGTTACAGTTTGATTTTTTTCCTCCAGGAAATTCTGCACTTTTTTTTTTTTAAACCTGCAGAACCAACTTAAATTTCTAAATGATGTACAAAGCAATGTGTGTTTCGGGAGGCCAAGCCCAGGCTGAGAAGCAGTGACACTTTAAGGGTATATGAAGCACAAGGTTTGCAGGGTGCTCCCTTGTGAAATGCGGATTTTAGGGAACAGGTGATTCTTGGCATCATTAGCCCCTCGAATTCTAGGAGTCCCGGGTGGGAAAAACCTTTATCCAGTTGTAAATGTTGTATTCTTTCAGTGCTATGTGAGTCACAGTCTTAGAAAGGGTCTGAAAACAAAGAGATGACTGTGATTTTTTCTTTGGGGGGGGTTGTTTTGTTTTTACCTGCTCAGCATCTTCAGGAGAGAAAGACTCCCCCTGATATGTGCCATCTTGGTTCTTTTCCAAAAGCGTTCGTCCAAGTGTCTCTGGTAGCAGAGAATGGAATGCTCTTTTCTGCTAATGGTTTTCAGCCTGTTCAGGAACCTGCAGTTTAACACTCCCTGGTGGGTTCTACAGTATTAGTGGGAGGATAGGCATCAGAGACTCCAGATAGCCTGGTACTTTTTATCCAAGTCAAGCCGCTAGCTATAGACAGGCACCCTAGACCACATCAACTGGTTTGAGTTTCTGGGTGCTTTTGTAAATTTGGCTAGTGGCTACCATATTGGACAGCACAGATCTGGGCGATAAGGTAGGGGAGCAAGCCAGTGGCAATGATGAAGGCTGGAGTCTTTATTGCTAGCTCTGTGACCTAGAAATTCGGTTAAATAAGGGAAAAGGGAAGTTAAATAATTTGTGTGAGTGTGGAGCTTTTGCATCTATGGAATGGGGACGAGTATGGTAAAAAGGATGGTGGGGTTGCCATGAGTATGGGATATTCTACATAAAGCTCTTAACGTTTGCAAGAGTTTTAATAAAATATTAGCATTTATCACTATTGCTGTTGTCATTGTCATCATTTTTTTGTAAACAAAGAACATCCAAGTTGCTGCAAGGCCATTGAACTTTGAGCCCTTCATTGTACTGTGATTGAGACAAACGTTGGAAGGAAATATCAGAACATAATTCACAGGAGGGCAACATTTGAGCTTCCTTGTCCACTGTTGATAGATGCACAACTGGTCCCCAGGATGAGGTAGAGTGATGTGGACAGAGGGTGTGCTTGGGATAAGCATCAGGTTTTGAGCAAGTCCGGCTTGTTTGGGAGAAACCACAGTAATGAGTCTACAAGAAGAGCGAAGTCCTACAGCCGCAGTGGATCAGGGTGCCTCTTGAAGATGATAGTGATCCATCCCCTGGATTTATGGGGAGAAGTGGGATCGGATTTTCCTACCAAACAATGAATCTGGCTGTTGGGAGGACATGGATTGAGGCGGGGGCTGCTGAAGGCAGGAAGGTCAGCTGGAAGGAGGTCTGGTGTGAGACAAACTAGACTCTTGATTAGGTTAAGGGCTCTGGTGATGGGGAGCAGGTGAGTCTGGGAAAATTGGTAAGCCTCCCAGGGACAAGGAAAGAAAAAGTAGAACTCTTATACTCAGGAGGCTGATTTAGATAAATAACAATGGCAGTGACGTTGGTTAGTAGGTCCATGTGCTTTCCAGTTTACAAAGTATCCCCCTCAATCTTGCCAATTCATTCCCTAATGGATACCTTGCAGATAGAAAGTGGTGTTGAGTGTGAGATACCAGGTCAGGCTGTAGGAAGCCACTGAGCCCTCAAAACTGGACGGTCGTGGCTGGGGTTCCACCTGAAGAGGCAAGTCCAGCCCAGAGAAAAGCCTTGCCAGCCTGTAGCACAAAAGAAGGGAAAGAGATGCAAAGCAAACTTTGCAGAGAGCCTCTCCTGTCCAGGCTGAGGCTGCTGGGAACAAGGGCTGTGGGGCTCCTTCTGGGGCTTGAATGCCCCATGCAGACTCTGCCTTCAGTTCACGAACCATCCCTGGGAATCTGCCCTGCCCGTTGCGTGCTTTCTTTCCGGTTTATGGATTGTGTTTTTACTTGGATGTATTCTTAATGCACCCAGTGTCATGAAGAGATCTCGGGCTGCAGTTTAGATGGTAATGGATTTGCATGTTATTTCTACTCAGTGGATTGTTTTATGTGTTTGTTTGATTTGTGGGGGGTAGGAAAGGAGAAGCATGGAAACCTTCTGGCTTCTCCTTTTTTCTCACCTGTCATAATTAGGGGAGTATTACCCATCTCATAGTATTTTTTTCCTGCTGGCAATATCCTAAAATACTCTGTGTTATGTGAGAGAGACAGATTTCTTTTCATTCTTTTCTTCCTGGTATTTCTAGGTCTTAGGTGACCCTAAGACTACAACCAGTAAATTTTCACGAGAGCCCTAAGGGATTCCATATGGCACCAGTCAACATTGAAACAGCCTTTAAGGCAGCTCACCTTAAAAACTCATCAGGCAAATATGGCTGAAAAGGAGGTCTGACAAACACTTGCAGCCTCAGAACTGAAATGAGCTCCTCAGGATCAGTCCTTGGGCGCTGACTCCATCGGCTTGTCGCTCTCGGATGGGCACGGCTGACAAATCTTGCCTTTGATATTGCTCACAGCTCTGGACCAGAATAAATTCCACGGTCATGCCAGCCCTGGCAAATGTGCCCCGTTGGGCAGTGGATTGCCAATGTTGGTAACTTTTTCTTTTTCTTTTTTTTTTTCTTCAATTTCAATTTCAGAAGCTTGAGCTTTGCAGGTGAAGAGGTCTCCCACGGCAGGAACAGTCTGACAGGACTGTCTTAAAATCCTCACTTCCTCTAGGAGTGGATTTCTCTTCTTCTTTCCACCATAGCATCTTGCTCCTTCCTGCCTCTCCTGTCCCGATTAACTCATTTATCAGGCTACACAAGGGAATGACCCATTCCACAAAAAATAATTTCCAGGTAGCTTAAGTTTGCCCCCTTAAACACCTATGCTGTTTGTTTTTATTTTAGTTTTTTTTTAATTGGTGCAAGCATTTTATTTTTTTAATTTTTTTAACATTTTTATTTATTCATTTGAGAGATCACAGAGGGAGAGAGAGAAGCAGGCTCCCTGCTGAGCAGAGAGCCCGATGTGGGGCTCGATCCCAGGACCCTGGGATCACGACCCGAGCTGAAGACAGACATTTCACCGACTGAGCTACCCAGGCACCCCTGGTGCAAGCATTTTAAACACATATTTCACTTTCCCCTCAGCTTCCTGAAGCAGAGTCCATTCCACATAATATGACTTGTGTCTAATGATTCAAGGCCAACTGTCCGGCACTTTCTTTGTTGAAGTGTGATATACACGATATCATGCTCTGGGTTCCTCCAGATGGAGAGGCAAGTTTGTCCCTGTGCTAAATGCCCTGAGATGTTCTGAGCTGTTTTTCCTCGACTCTGTCTGCTCTTGGTGTGATTTTTACGAGTTTTTTCTCCTCCCCACAGTAAGGCTGGCATCCGAGTTCACTTCCTGTTCTCACCAACTGCCAGTGAACCCCTTTCTTCTTCCAACGTGTGGCCTTTAATCTGCTTCCCAGTGTAAAACCAGATTATGAAGGCTCATTATCATTGGGACCAATGCAGAAGCGACTAAACTCAGAGCACAGTTCCTGGAGCAATCTCCTAGGTCAAAAGTGCTTGAATTCCGGAGGATCGTTTCCGTGAAATATTCGCTGGCCACTCAGAAACCTGACCGTATGTTTCATTCATTGTGAGGAGCAAGGACGGGAGGTTCATTGCTCTGAGTGGACAAAGACGGGCAGGCAAATGAGCACCGCCCGAGTCTTAATATGTGTAGCATTTGTTTGTTTGTTCTGCTTTGTTTATTCATATTCATGTGAGTATGAAAACTCTGACTCCTCCAACACAGGAAGGCAGGGAAGGAAACTCTACCACTGGAGAGGACACAGGAAAGCATATGATGCAGAAACCGTGTAATCTATGGGAGGTCCAAATTAGTAATGCCGAGTTTTTGTCGCGTGTCGCAGTTTTGCACAAAAGTGGCCTTGGTTTTACAGGAGTCTTTCTTGCCACTTACTAGAAACCTGTCTGGCTTCGGAACCCCTGTGGAGTGACAGTCCCTGTGTTAAACCCTGCTTGGGTCAACAAGAAAGGACCTAGCTATGGCCATCCAAGTTGTCCAGTGAATGAAACTTTTGAAACTGTTGTAGAAGAAGCTACCACCTCCCGTAATGACTAGCTTCTCCCAGTATTATCCCATGATTTCTATTTCTGGATCTACTCCCATCCACCAATCCTCCCTCAGTAAAGAAGCATTGTTTGTGTTGTTTGTTTGTTTTTTTCTGAATGCTTGTTAGGAGTCTGCCTCTAACAGAACCGCAGTGCACTGTGTGACCCTGGACTGTATCCTGGATTTAAAAATGCTGTAAGGTGGGGTGCCTGGGTGGCCCAGTCAGTTAAGCATGTGCCTTCAGCTCAGGTCATGATCCCAGGGTGCTTGGATCGAGCCCCGCATCGGGCTCCCTGCTCAGCTGGGAGCCTGCTTCTCCCTCTGCCTCTCACTCATGCTCTCTCTCTCTCTTACTCTCTCAAATAAATAAATTAAAAAGTCTTTTTAAAAAATGCAAAAAGGTATGCTATAAGGATTGTTTTATAAATTTAAATATGGACTATATATTAGGTAATGATATTGGATCAACACTTAAAGTTTTTGAGTTGATATTTCTATTATGGTTATATTGCAGAAAGACCAGAAGATTCATGCTGAAGTATTTGGTAATAAAGGGTCATGATAGATGCGACTCATTCTCACAGATGCGTGCAGAAAATATATGTATATAGACACACACGCATATGCATATGTACATGTTTGTGCACACACTCACATATGGAGTGAGAGAAAGACGGAACATTAAAGAAGTAAAATATTAACAATTGTCAGTGTGGCTGAAGAATACCCAGATAGTCAACGCATCCTTGCAACTTGCAGGGTTTTTTTATTTTTTAATTTATTCTTCTAAACATTGTAAAATAGAATCAGTAAACAAATAAGCAAACAGAAACAATAGTTTGCTCTCCTGGTGATCACAGTACTGGAATTGAATCACACAGGCTCAGCTGTGTTAGCTTCCTGATCCAAACCTGCGCAATGGGTCCCGTTCTCCATCGGATGGCTGAGCCTTTGTCTGTCCCATGGGTGTTGGTTCTGTCCTACTGAAACCAAGAAGAAGGGACTCCTACAAGGATATTGAGGCCCCATCCCTGGAATAAGAGGAGGAAGATGCTGATAGGCAAAACGGCAGGTGTCCAGCTCACCATTATCTTACTTTCATTGTAGAACAGAACTTCAAAATACTGAAGCACTGCCTTTATTGTTTCCCTTAAACGAGCACTGAAGTTTGAGGAGCACCTTTTGAGCACAAAGCAGCCGTTGAATGTGAGATTCTCTAAAGCCATTCCAACTTCTTTTTCCTGTTCAGATAAAAGACAGGGAGTGCATTGGCTGATCTTAAACACGCACATCAATTAATTTAATTGACTTAAGTGTTGTTCTTTCATAAAATGCTACTGTCTGGATTGTTTTAAAAGACATCAATTTGTCATAAAAAATACTATATGGTAGCTTTAATTTTTTCCTTCCTTTCCTTTAATGTCTGTTTTGTTAAATGCTTAGCAGCAAAAAAGCTGGCTTGGATAAGAGCTCCTTTGCCAAGATAAAAATAATCTAAAATTTAGATGTGTCTGCAGTGATCATGGCAGTGTAAATTAATTAGCCACGCTGAGCCTGAATCAGCCTCTCTAAATGGATCTTGGTTTTTATGCTGCTCTGTTTTCTAAAGTGTATTCACCCTTGAAAGTAGCCATTCTTGTGAGTACCTCCCTTCCCCAATCAGAAATCACAGTCGGCAAGAAATTTCTTTTTTTAGGGGTGAAGTTAATAATCCATTAATAAATATTGGAATTTAAATTTTGTGCCAGGGGCCAAGCTGAAGGCTAATTGTTGCTGCTGCTGAGGATATGGAAGTAAATCGGAGATTATCCCTGTCCTGGGGGAAGTTTACATTATTGGCTTTTTTTTTTGAACATTAAAATATGTATACTAAAAGTTAAATTATGCAATATCAAACAACAAGCAATCCCATGAGGCAAGACAGTTTTTATGGCCAAGAAGGAGCTACAGTAGAGTTTTATAGGAGTAGCTGTTCATGTAGGATGGAAGAAAGTCTGAGAAGACTTTTTGAAACAAGGGCGTTGGAATAACAATTTTGTATGAGTTCTGCAAGTCCAGGTTCTGATGCTAAGACTTTATAATATAATCTTTGTTGACAGCTCCATTGGGCTATTATCTGCATAATGTAAACTTCACTTATGTTTAAGTGTCCAGCGATATTTGGTAAAATCACAGAGTAGTGCAACCATCACCACAATACGGTTTTATAACATTTCCATCACCCTAAAGAGAAAAAAAACCTCCCTGAAGCCCATTCTCAGTTCATCATCGGTCCCAACACCAGCCCCGGGGCAATCGGTAATCAGTTCTTTTTGCCTCTAATTTGCCTTTCCTTGCCTTTTACATACATGAGACCACACGATATGAGGTATTTTGTATCCAGCTTTTTTTTTTTATTAACTTAACACTATGATTCTGAGGTTCATATTTTGTTCCTTTATGTTTCTGAATAATACTCCATTATATATGGGTACACCGTGTCTTATTTACCAAGTCATCAGGTGATGGACACTTGGGTTCTTTCCATTTCCTGGCTGTGTGAATCATGCTGCTACAGACATTCACGTACAGGTTTTTGTGCGAATGTATGTTCTCATTTCCCTTGAGTAGATACTTGGAAGCAGAATTGCCAGGACATATGGCAAACTAACATTTAGCTTTCAGAGAAACTGCCTGTCTTCCAACGTGGCTGTGTAATTTTGCATCCCCACCAGCGGTGTCTGAGGTAAAATTTTACCCACCTTATTTCACTTAATGATCATGTGAGCTCTGTCAGGGAGGGATTCGAGGGGGAAGGAGAGGTGGATCATCTTGCCCGAGGCTATGCATCCCGTAATTGCAGAATCTGAGTTTTAACCCAGATTTGACTGCTTCGAAAACCTGTTCTCTCCCACATGCTGTGGCTCCAGGATTTTTGAGACACACTCTTAAGGAGGGCTTTGAAATCTAAGTTTAAAGGGAAATAGGATTGTTAAGAATGTCTGCCAAGGACACAGGCCAGGAGACCCGTGACCATTCTGTTGCCATTTGCGTAGCAGACTGGAGCTCTTGCCCCTGCCCTCTCTAATTCTATGGGATTCCTCCTTTGACTTTTCATCATGGTTTAGGCCAGATATAAGGTTGAGTAGAATTCACTTTTCAACTCCTCGACTGCAGGGGATATTCTCTTACTAGGAAACTCATTGCACTGTGTTATAATTTGCTGTTTGATTCCTGTGTCTCCCACTGTGCTCAGAACCCCCGGTAGAAAGGTGTTCTGTTCTGCTCAGTACCCCTGCCCAACAACAGAGGGACCGGCCTGGGCAAGGTCCTCAGTGGGTGTTGCTTGGTCAAAGGATTGCAGGAATAAACAGGAGCACAACATTAGATTTTTCCTCCTTTCCTTTTTAAATAGGGTACAGCCAAGGGATGGAGACTTAGAATAATGTACCACATCCACAGAGCCAAAGAAAGATGGAGAGGAACCTCGAGTCCCCAGATTTCTTAATCATTGGGCTCAAGCTCACTTCTTGAGAGAAATTGGCCTCTGTCTGTGACTATTACATGATTGACGTGGCCTGTTAGATTGTGCTGGTGCTGGGCTGTGCTGAGACACGGGCGTCCAGGATACATGGCTCCCTCTTGGTTTATAATGAAGACCAGGGTTCGCAGGGCATGCAGAGAGAAAAACACTCCATGGAGGTTTGTCCAGCCATAGTTAAACAAAAAAAAAAAAAAAAAAAAAAGAAAAAAAGAAAAGCTAATATTTTGACCCAAGGCAGTTGGTTGGTGGGGTGGCTTGTGAATATTGTATAATTATACAATCAACGAAGGATGGAACATGATGTAATTCATCCCTTTACTTTCCCTCTCTCTCCCCCCCCAACAAAAGTACCAAAGAAAACATGTTGCCAGTAGTCAGTAATAAATGATGAATGTGGGGTTTACCTTCTTTTTTCTCCCCCTGTATCTTCAAATTTTCATAGTTTTCCCCTTTTTAATTAATAAGTGATCTGCGGGGAAATTCTTGAGACTGTGTAAGTATCCCATTCTCTATCACCCTCTCACGACTAATTTTAGCATCCACTGGTGATTTTCTGTTACTCTTTTAATATTTATTATTTGTCAGTTTAAGGTAAGAAAGAGCTTCCCCATTTCCCCCATTAGTTAATTTTATAAATAGCATTATGGACTCATGGATTTTTTTTTAATGAGTTACAGTCCATCTCTATCATTATTTATTTCAACACTCAAATTGTCCCAGATTTGCCTACTGGGGACCAGTTTAAAGGGCTTCAACTTTTATCCCACAGGCAATGGGAAACATATCGCAGGGCTTTAGGCAGATGGGTGAAATGATCAGATTTGCTTTTTGACAAATGAGTGCAGCTGAGGCACAGAGAATGGATTGGGGAAGATTATTTTTACGGAGGGATGAGTGAACAAGAGCTGTAGGGGGTGTTGGAGGATCACACCGGAGATTGTTTATCTCCTCCTTCTTCTTGCCATTTGTGTGTGTGTTTGTTTTGTGTGTTTTTGTCTTTCCTGTGTTTGTGTGTGTGTCTCTATGTCTCTGTGTGTGTGTGCATCAGTAGGTATGTGTGTCTGGGGGGGGGTGGTCTGGGTGTGTGTCTGTATGGGTCTTTTTATGTGTGTATGGGGGTCTGTGTGTGTGTGTGTCTTTGTGTGTGTGCTTCTCTGTGTGGGTCTGTTTGTGTGTGGGAGGGTCTGTGTGTGTGTCTCTGTGTGGGTCCATATGTGTGTGTGTGTCTGGGTGTTTTTGTGGGGGGGGGTCTGTGTGGGGTCTGTGTATGTGTGTGCCTATGTGGATCTGTGTGTATATGTCTCTGTGTGGGTCTGTGGGTTTGTGTGTGTGTGTGTGTGTGTATGTGTCTCTGTGGGTCTATATGTGTGTGCATCTCTGTGTGGGTCTATGTGTGTATGTGTGTCTCTGTGTGGGTCTTTTTGTGTGGGGGGGGTCTGTGTGTGTATCTCTGTGTGGATTCTGTATGTGTGTGGGTCTCGGGGTCTCTCTTTAACCTGGATATATAGTTTCCTTAACAGTGTATACTTTTTCCCCCAACAATTGTACCCTGATACCTTTGGAAATTCTCTGAAATACTTTTCCTTTTACTATGGTAATAAGCCTTCAAAAAACATAATTGAATTCAGATATTAAATACTGTAAGCACTATCATTTAGCTTCTGATGAAAATGTGCATTATTGTGTTTGAAACGACACACACACACAAAAAGCAGTGAATCAAAACAACATTTTTTCCCCTTCCTCCTGTGAAGTCTTTGTGTGAAATAACTCAATCTCTTTTAGGCTGCATTCTCTGTGATGTGGGAAATGGAACCAGGGCCATTATGCGGCGATAAGATGTGGTTTCCAATTCTGCAGCACTGTGGGAATCTGCGCCACTGTAGGTTTTATCACCTTTCGATGTGCCAAGGATTTCTAGCAGGGAGAGCTCGACTCTAATCATGGTGGGAGGCCGGTAACAGGGAGAGGACACGAGACTTGGAGTGACCCCTTCACTCACTCATTTGATCAAACAGTACTTATTGATCACGCAGGCTGGACACTCAGCTCACCAGATAAGGACAGGGTCCGACTTCACGGAGTGTGCCGACGCTGCTGCTTCTCTTGGGACGGTTTTTCATGTTGGCAAAGTTACTTAACTTCCCCGACCCTAGTTTCTGATCTGTGCAGCTTAGGTGAGCCGATAGGCGATTTTGGGCAAAACTGGGAGCATACTCCAAGCTCCCTGCTTGAGCAGGGTGGGTCAAGTTGGTCATCATTTTCTTATCCTTCCCCAAGTGTTGTTTGTTTGTTTGTTTGTTTGACCACACTGACTCAGGATGGTCCTCCCTTGTCCTCTTGGCTGATTCACAAGCTCTAGGCTATTCTGGAGGTCCACTGGACCTTGTAGATTTATGCTCTAGGGTGGCTAGGAAGTCCTGAACTTTTTAGTGTTTTGTGCACAGCAAGTTGGTCATAAGATGCTATCAGGGGGAGGTGTTAGAGGGAAAAGAGAGACATTTCCAAGGCAAGCCATTTCATCCTCTGTCTCTTGATGTTTCTATCCTCCTCTCTTTCAGTAGCATGTGGGTGGTTAAGTACAGGGTTGGGAGAGGGATAGAACTTGGGGGAAGTGGCAAGTGTTCTGATGAGTGGGCGCCTTCCTGGGACCTTGATCAGTCTTGTTCAAAGCATATACTCAGAAACAGACTTGAGGAGTTCTACTGTCATCCCTCATATACATTTTTCATAGAATAAAAATAGGCTGATAATCCACATTAACCTCAGGGATCTGGAATCTTGCCTTTTCCAATTTCCCTTGTAGCCAGATGTGGTCTGTGAACAAAGTCTAGCCAGAGGTGGAAGTGTCCTGAAGGTCTTCTGGAAAGGTTCCTTAAAAGGAAGGGGCATGTCCCTTCTCTGCCTTTCCTCCTTCTTGTGGGCTGGAATCTGATTATGAATGCAAGCCTTGAGGAGGCTCTCTACAACCGTGAGGTCTGCATTCCAAGTATGGGGGAACACTGAATTAGGAAGAACCCGGGTCTCTGAAATCATATAGCTACTCCACTAGTCTTAGCTTACCAACCTCTGTGCTATGCACAAGATGGAAATTAACGGATATCCCTTCTTTTTTCTTTCCTTCTGTTTGTTATATATGGCCGAATCTCTCAATACATTCTTATTTTCTTTTTAAGATTTATTTATTTATTTGAGAGGCAGAAAGAGAGAGCACAAGTCAGGGGGAGGGGTAGAGAGAGAAGGAGAGAGAGAATCCTCAGGAAGACTCCTGGATGACTGCAGAGCCCAACATGGTACTTGATTCCAGGACCCCGAGATCATGACCTGCACCAAAATCAAGAGTTGGACACTTAACTGACTGAGCCACCCAGGTGCCTCCCAATATGTTCTTATTTTAAAACATGAAGAAATAGTCCCAGAGAGAGCAAAATCAGAAATGTGGGACAAGTAAGATAATATATCTCTGGGATTGACGGAGGATCACCGGCAAATGGCAACGTGGAAAAAAAATGTGAAATAAATGAGTCTAATGTATTATGGATATTCTGGAACTAGTTGATATCCAAAAATTGGTACATTTTTTTCCTTTTCTCTCTCTTTTTTAAGAATGAAGTTGAGAGGTTGAGAAATTAATCCATCAGCCAATATTGATTTCCTTGAAAATGCCTGGCCTCGAACTATTACACCTACTGACTGGTTGATATAACAAGTTTGCGAGTTGAAATGAATTGGAATAACTTGGTTTTGGTAGAGTCCCAGAGGTGTGTATGTTGGTAAAGTTGAGTTGAGTTCATAATACTGCTTTTCAAGAAAATTCCTTTAGAAGCTCAGTCTATAGAAAGCAGGATCATAATAGCCCTGTGGGATGTGTACGGGCAATTAAGTGACTTTTCCTGCCAATTTGGTTTTCCTCTCATGCTGTGGTGACATTTCCTTCATGCTGGAACGTTTTGTTTTTAAAACAGGGAATGGACTGTAAAACAGGGCAGTATGTTGTGGCAGAGATTAATAGGTGAAAAAATGCACTTGGTATTAGTTGGTTAATTGTTCTCTAATTGTCGGTATCTTCGTAGAGTCAGGGCACTGTTTGAGATGTCCGTAGGGGGAAGCCAGAATGTGGGCTGGAGAACTCATCTCCAGAATTCCATGGAACAGGGAGAGTGATGAGTAAATTGGAACCCATTCTGTTAAATTGGTATCTCTTTGAGAAACCCGGCCTTGATATGTACAAATCTTGTTTATCTGACCTTCCCCATGCTAGCAGACACCCTGGGAGTTTTACTGTTGGAATGCACATTGCGGTATGTGATGGGAACTCCTTACAAGCAGACCTATGGGAATGTCTACCAAACCTTCTCCATGAGCCGGACTACTGCATTATCATTCAGTCCTCACAGGACAATATTATTACTGCTATTGTTTTTGTCTTCTTATTATCATTGTTTTTTAGAGTCTTTTGGTAACCTGCTGAAGGTCACATGCCCAGGAAATATAAGAAGCAGAATTTAAATCTAGTTTTTTTTTTCTTCCTATCCAGTTAATAACAGTGAAAAAATTATGGAAATGGGGGAAATTCAGAGGGCCGAAGATGGCTATGTAGTTGAGAATTTAGCAATGTGTGTCAAAAGCTTTGAAATTTGTACAACTGTAAGACAGTAGATCTTATATCTTCTCCCCACCAAACACACACACACACACACACACACACACACACACACACACACACACACTATTTGAGGTCATGGGTTTGTTAATTAACTTGATTGTGGTCATTTCACAAAGTATATTTATATGAAAGCATCATGTTGTACCCTTTAAATGTATATATTTTTGTCAGTTGCCCCTTAAAGCTGGGGTGGGGGTAAAAGTGTGACTCAGAGAAAGTAGGGAAATCCATTTCATAAACATTTGTGGGTATAGTTTATCCTGTCTCAGACTGCTCACTAGCAAAACCCTCTCCTCTATGCCGCCTCTTTCAAGATGTTGATTGACACCTGCCACACAATCTTTTAAAGACACAAATGTGGGAGATAATTTAATAGCCCTTTGTACTGGCCATAACAAAATGCTTATTACTTTAAGATGAACGTAATCTGTGAATTATCATTTCTATTTCCAGAAATGTATCCTAAGGAAATCATTAGAAGTGTCATATTCCTCTTGAAGGGAGAAAAGGAAGTAGAGATGGTATTTTACAGAAAGCAAGATTCAGTTTAAAATTTAATTGTGCATTTGTTCATTGGTGGTGATGGTGGTGGTAGTTCTAATGAGCAGCTAGGATTTGCGCTCATCCAACGAAAGGGGACCTCTCTAAGAAACGAAGGAAGTTAAGTATTAGCCGTGCAGCTGAATTCTGAGTTTTCCTTGCTGTGGATGTTCTTCAGAAGTCTTTTAATGCCTGCAATACAATTTGGGTATTATCTTCTCTTGGCTGTTCTGCCTCTGTGCCAAAGGAAATGTGGGAGGCTAACAGTACCACTAACATGCTCTTCGAGATTTCCGCTTCCCCCATGACCTTGAACAGTAGCTCTTAGTCTCACAAGGAGGTCTTAGGCTACGTTGGCACCTCCCTGATGTTCATTTCTTCTCTCCTCACATTTTCCCTCCTCACAAAACCCAGTAACAAGGAACCGGGATAAAGTAATTAGACTGTATGTGACTGAGGTGGCTGCCAATTATGCTGATGGAACTGAAGTCTTATTAGACTAATAAGGTTTTCTAAATTGGACTTGGAGCTCTTGGTTCTTGATGCTGTGAATATTCCATGGAGAGGTGGCCCAAGTATTTAAAATGAGTTCACCTAAGGATAAATGTTCACCTTGGATAAAGTGGAGTGAGTTTTGGAGCCAGAGATAAGTGGATTCACACTCAAATTCTGCCACTTATCAGCTATTTGACCTCAGGCAAGTCATTTAACTTCTCAGAGTCTCCTGCCCTGTTTGTAAGATGGCGATAGAAATTGCCACCCTCCTGAAACGATTACGATGGCAGCTACATGGTTTTAAAACTGTGCAAACCTCAGTATTTTACATGAGTTGTCTTAGTATTCTTACTGTCAGACACGGTTACTTAATAATCATACTACGTAAAAACAATTAAAAAAATCATGTAATTATATGATCAGTATGAGAAATCTCTCACAGTCTTAGAGAGCTTTGAAGACAGACAGATCTGCATTTGGATCTCAGCCCCAATATGGACAAATGTTAATGATTTGCCTACTTTTAACCTCAGTGTTTCTTTAAGTCAGAGTAAAAATAATAACAAGAGCAGTTACGACATGTGACAATGTTGAAAAGGCTAAATAAACTATTACACGAAAAGTGTTCACCACACAGCCCAGCTCAGGAAAAGCCTGCCTAGTACTGGTGGGACCAATGTATTATTGAGGTTGTTATTTTCAGTTGTACTTGAAATGTATTGGTGCTGCAGATTTTCCAATGTGAAGTTGTCCAAATAGACAAAACATGCCTACCTTGGGGACTGTGGGACTATTCAGGTATTGTGTATTCTGTGTATTAAGATGATTCTAGATGTAATTCAATCAAATTAGTTTAAGAATAAGTTCTTTTCTCATATAATGATTAAGTCTAGCGTTAAAGTCAGGTTCTTACATATCTGGATCCAGGACCTCAAACCTCATCAACAAAGATCACTCTTCATCTTTGATTATGTATCTCCCAAGTGTGCCTTTGTTCTCTCTGGGTGGAAAGTAACATTCTGTCTTCCAGTACTCAGATCCGAGTCCCAGGAAAGACTCTGATTAGCTCTGCTTAAGCCCATTTTTTAAAAGTCTTGTTGTGTCTTTGATTTGCATTTCCCTGATGATGAGTGATACTGAGCACCATTTCATGCATCTGTTGACCTTCTATATGTCTTCTTTGACAAAATGTCTTTTCAGGTCTTCTGCCCATTTTAATCAAATTATTAGAGGGGAGAGGATGGGGGTACGGGTGAAATAGATAAAAGAGATTGAGAATACACTTACCTTGATGAACACTGAGTAATGCATAGGATTGTTGAATCATTACATTGTACACTAATGTAATTGTACACTAGTTGTGTGCTAATATAACACTGTATGGGTTATATTGTACACTAATTGTACACTAATATATCACTATAGGTTAATTATACTTCAGTTTTAAAAAATGTGCTATACTTCAGTTTAAAAAAAAAAAGTGCTATGGCAACTGGAGTTGCTGTCCTCATCTGTGGTGCTGAAAGCTCTCACGGGCATCTTGGTCAGAGATCTCTAGGTTGTTATAGAGCTCATGACATTCATCTGTGCTAACTAGCAAGGGAGTTCCTTACCTTTCTGATCAACAAACTCCTATTTATAAATTTTCTCTAACTGTATTTTCTGACAACAGTTTTTAGGAAGGGAATGGAATAGAACTTTGGTATCTAGTGCTGAATTTTTCCTTCCTTAGGAAAGAGAAATTCTAGTATAACCTGAGAATATCTATTTATTCTGCAAACACATTTTAGCCATCTGATATGGCGTAGGACATTTTAACCATCTAATATGGCCTAGGGATTGAGGGTAACATCTAACCATCTAATATGGCCTAGGGATTGAGGGTAACATCTAACCATCTAATATGGCCTCGGGATTGAGGATAACATCTAATCATCTAATATGGCCTCGGGATTGAGGATAACATTTGGCCGCATGAGGCTCCCATGTCTAGAACAACAAAAGTTACACAAATGATCAAAGTTAATTGTGGTAAGCATTATGAGGGCAGTCAGTGGAGGGACAGCAGGGGCTGTATTTGTGGAACCTGAGAAGTTTTTGGGAAGAGCTGCTTCATGATCTGGGTTCTACAAGATGAGTAGAAATCATCCTGTCATTGAATGAAAAGCAGAAACCATTCCATCTGGTTAGTTGCTCTCCAACTTGTGGCCTGTTGGGCAGATCTGAAGAGCAACTTCTTCAGAGGTCCACTGATCTCCTGGTGTAGCCGTCTCAGGCTTGATCAAGGTGGACCCATCCGGCTAAGCCAAGAAGAAACAAAAGGGGAAAAATAAGGAAAAGTGAGAATGAAAAGAATGAAAAAGGAGCAGAAACTTGTTTACCCATTGTCTGTATCCCAATGAGAAGAGATTGAGCTGCCAATAATTGAGCAGGGCTCTCTGATGATATAGATTAAACCAGAAGGGCCAACAGTAAACAAGATGAACTTCAAAAGAGCAGCATCTCTGCTCTCTGGGGACCTCCATTAGCGAGTCACCAGATAGGCAATTACTGTACAGTTCTTGTAATGACCGGGATCAAACACAAGCATTCTGCACAGTAGGCAGTCAGAAAGCAGCCAGACAAAAAAACTGTGAAAATATGCCATTAAATCTTAATTATTCTTCAAAGGAAAACAAGCACGACTAGGGGGCAGAGAAGGAAGGAATATTCTGAGCCTTACTAATGCCTGGGGCTCAGGGCAATACTACAGTTACTGTTTCAACTCTCATATTTACTTAAAACTGAGCATCTCATTCTGACTTGAGTTGGGCTAGGGAATTCAGTTTATATAAGCACCCCAGTTTCTCTGACCCCCTATATCTCCTCCTGGAGGGTTTGAAGGCTCTCGTATCTGACCAAGTTTGGACACAAAGTTTGAATAAAAATGGTTGCTTTTCTAACATAACATAATTTTTAAAAAATTAAAAAAATAAAACAAAAATAAAAGCAAATATCTCATCATCCAGAGTTGACTTCTGTTGATTAGATTCAGATTGGTCTTTTAGCACCTTCAGAAATAATGTCCTCTGATCTGTAATTCACAAGCACCAATTGTCATGCTAGCCATGTGTCATTTCCCTGAGGCATATATCTGAGATGTCCTTGATTGGTGCATGGAAGCCATTGACATCCCAAACTCCATATGTGGTACTGGTTAAATGGAAGATTTAAAAACCTCAAAAGGTATTGATTTTGAATCCTGTGTGTGTGTGTGTGTGTGTGTGTGTGTGTGTGTGTGTGTGAGAGAGAGAGAGAAATTGGAACTGTACAGAAATATAAATTTAAATCCTATTTTGATCACTTAGAACAGGATTTTAAATATCCTGTAGCCATAAGGAGAGGCTAGCTTAGGGTCCTCCCGTGGAAATACAATGTGAAACATATATGTAATTTTAAATTTTCTGGTAACCACATTAAAAAAAGGAAAGATAAATATGTAAAATTAATCATAATAGTATGTTTTTTTTTAGCCCAACATATCCAAATACTTTCTTTTCAATATAAATTTATCAGTGACACATTTGACCTATTTTTGGTACTATCTGAAATCCAGTCTGCATCCAGCCTTCCAGCATACCTCAGTCTAAACTAGCCGCATCTCAGGTACACAGGAAGCTGGTGGTTATCATATCATGTTGGACCGTGCAAGGCTAGCCCATGTCCCCAGTCCCATTCTGGGCCATTTCTACCTACAAACACTCATTTAAGAAAACTGCTGCATATTGCATAGGTTCTAATGCAGGGTCTCACGAGCTTAGCAAAATGGATTTGACATCGAATGACCTAAACAAAGAATCCTGTGATTCTTGAAAGCCTTGAAAGCCCCACCCAGTAATGGTGACTGTGGTCTACTGGGTCAGTGGGATCCTCTCCATGTAGGAATTACAACTTGAGACAAAGGGAAACCACTTAAGCCTGTTTCAGCTCCCTCACCCTCTGTCCTCCAATTAGGAGCACTCTTGGGGAGAAAGGGAGAGTTATGCTCCCAGGACATTGATGTGCACAAGAATCACCAATGTGCTTCTGATAATGCAGATCCCCTGGCCTTCATCCCAGAGATTCTGATTCAGTTTGGGAGTATCTGTCTTTGTAACGAGCTACCCTTCCAGTTTGTAAGCAGTCATTAAAGAAGTAACCAGTTGAGCTTTGAGAGATTGATTAAGGAGACACACAACCCTGTCATCTTATTCTCCGGTACCCACCATGTTCTCCCTGTGATCCTTCATGGTTGGAGTAGGAGGGTGAGGAGGGGAAGAATGGGAGCAGTGTCTCATCTGCCTCTCTGATTGGAACATTTAATTTCCCTCAATCATCCTACCCTCTCCACTATGTAGTTTCATTTACAATGTGGAAAATATTTAGAACGTTTAGATAATCCAGACTTAACCCCAACATGTATTTTCCACATTCCTTATTTGTCTATGGCTCTCTTCACAAGCCTTAGATAGTTAAATCAAGGGGCACAGTCCCACCTCCAAAGGTGTTTGTGAAAGGCTGGACAGACCCCTTAAGAGAAGATGATGGTATATGACTACGGTCTGCAGGAAATGGGACAGACAAGAGCCATGCTGGGAAGATCAGGGATGGTTTGGAAGTATTGTTTACATCCTCTTAGCTCACCCACAGCTAATTGTCTCAGTAACCACACTATGACCATGAACACGAAAGCATCATTCTTGCACCTGTTCGTTTAATCTACCCATGATTCCTTCACCTGACCAAAGAGTTCTTTGGGAAGAAAATTAAATAATCAAGCCTCAATGTTACTATAATAAATAGTATAAACTCACATTTTAGAAGGCATCCTCACACATGGTTCATATCTATGGTTCACATATGTGTGATGTAGACTTGAACAACTATGAAGCTTGATGTTCTTAGTGTTAACTTATTTTAGAAAGTACATCACTGATTCAAGAAATATTTCCACATACGTTCTCTCTTCTGACCCTGGAGACATCCGTGAGGTTGGAAAGAACAAGTAACAGTAGGTTAGGACATGGAGCCCCATACGTGTGAAATCACACAACTATTTGGTGTCACAGCCAAGGCGAGGATGCTGGTCTGTTGCCTCTTACACAAATCTACCACCTCTTGCCGCCACTCTCTCAAGGGGGGGGGGGGTGAGATTCTCACATACACCTGGCTTCTGTGTTATTTCTGAGATTCCTAACTTCGTCCGAAATGATGTTTTTGAGAAGAGATTCTGGCCTGACCACAGGGCTCCTGGAAATGGCTCCCATGAGCGACAGTGAGGACAGCCCCTGCAGAACTTGTGTTTCAAATCTGTCTACAGAAATGAGTGAGAACCAGAAGCTGCTTTCCTCTTTCAACCCCTAGCTGGCCCACTGGTCAAGAAAAGAAAACACTTCCAGTTATACAGTTTGACTGCCGTGACAAGGGCTCCAAAGGAAAACGGCCCCTTTCTTTCCCTTTCATCCCAAACTCAGTGACATCAGACTCTGCTGAGGGTGACGGTTGCCCTGTGAAGGAGTCCGTAGGAAGGGCTGCCTGAGCTATGGCCTGATGAGCAGGGTGTATCCTACAGTGGTGAATTTTCTTTGTCCCACAAGATGAAAGCTGTCAAAGGAGCAGGAAGAACATTCCAGAGAAAGCAGCAGGCTGATAGGTTACATGGACACTCTCTCACCTTACCTCCTGGCCCTGTGCTATAGACTGCAGAGCTGGGATCATGCTCATGGGGCCAAGCTTGTGGAGGGGGGCTTGAGCTTAAGCACTCTCTTCTTCTATTTAAAGGCAAGTACAGTGCCCTGTGCTTTCCAGTGGGTATGGTCTGTCTGTGCAGGTTCCACGTTTGGCTGAGTAAAGCAAAGCCCAAACGTCTGGAGCGTATGTTAAAGTTAAGCCCCTGTTGGCTGCATTATCTCTGGGAAGCAGGGATGAATCTGCTTGTACCTGGGATGTATTTCACAGCTCTGTCTACCTCTCTCATTTGGCAAATGTGGACCCTGAACCTGAGAGGCCAAGTGACCCTTTCAAAATCACCTGGAGAGGAGAGAGGACGTGATTCTCCCGCCCTCTGGTCACCTGTGGTTCTTTCCTGAATCAGGCATGTACCTGCCATCTAGATGTTTATGGGCCTTTGTCTGGATACTTGGAATAAAGCCCCAGTTCCTTTCCTAGACTTATATGGCTCTGAATAAGCTCTGGTCCATAGCCTCATCTTCTGCGTCTTCTTTTCTTTTTTAAGATTTTATTTATTTATTTAGAGAAAGAGCAGGGTGTGGGGAGAGGAGGGGTAGAGGGTGAGGGAGAGAGAGAATCCCAGGCAGACTCCTTGCTGAGCACAGAGCCCAACACGGGGCTCGATCTCATGACCATGAAATCATGACCTGAGCCACAATCAAGAGTCAGAGGCTTAACTGACTGTGCCACCCAGGCGCCCCTCATCTTTTGCATCTTCTAATCTTATTGTCTATTCAGTTCCCCAAGCCAACACAACACTTCATCCTCAGAGCATTTTCCCTACTGCTGTGTCTGCAGTGCCTTCTCTTTGGTCCATCCATAGCTGATGCCTTCCCATCCTGCAGACCCTGGCTCAGAAGCCACCTCCTCAGAGAGGCTTTTCCTGATGGCTCTATTCAAAGTTGTCCACACTGGCTATCACATTACGCTGTTTTTCTGTTCTCTTAATATTGACCAACATTTGAAAGAACCTTCTGACCTGGGTGTTCAATCAATTTCCATGTTTGCTCCTCTCCCCACAGACTGAAATCCCCAGGAGTATGATACTCACCACTCTACCCCCAGTACCTAGAACAAGGGTCTTTCAAATAGGAGATGTTCCATTCCTATATGCTGAATTAATTGATAAATAAGTTGCACCTATATTTGCCAGTGAATATTTTTTTGAAAACAGAAACATCTTGTACTTCATACCTTAGTCATTTTGGGCTGCTGTAAAAAGATGTCCTAGACCGAGGACCTTAAACAGCAGAAATATGTTTCTCACCATGCTGGAGGCTGAGAAACCTAAGATCTGGGTGCCAACATGATCAACCTCTGGGGAGAGCTCTCTTTCTGGTTTGCAGATAGCTAGCTGCCTTCTTGCTGTGTCATCCCATGGTGGGGAGAGTGACCCCTCGTCTTCCTCTTCTTATAAAGCCACTATCCCATTAAAAGAGTTCCTCTTTTGGGAACCCTCCTACACTGTTGGTGGGAATGCAAGCTGGTGCAACCCCTCTGGAAAACAGTATGGAGGTTCCTCAAACAGTTGAAATTAGAGCTACCGTTCGATCCAGCAATTGCACTACTGGGTATTTACCACAAAGATACAAATGTAGGGACCCGAAGGGGTACGTGTACCCCAATGTTTATAGCAGCAATGTCCACAATAGCCAAACTGTGGAAAGAGCCAAGATGCCCATCGACAGATGAATGGCTAAAGAAGTTGTGGTATATATACACAATGGAGTATTATGCAGCCATCAAAAGGAATGAGATCTTGCCATTTGCAACGACGTGGATGGAACTGGAGGGTGTTATGCTGAGTGAAATAAGTCAATCAGAGAAAGACATGTATCACATGACCTCACTGATATGAGGAATTCTTAATCTCAGGAAACAAACTGAGTGTTACTGGAGTGGTTGGGGGTGGGAGGGATGGGATGGCTGGGTGATAGACATTGGGGAGGGTATGTGCTACGGTGAGCGCTGTGAATTGTGTAAGACTGTTGAATCACAGATCTGTACTTCTGAAACAAATAACGCAACATATTTTAAGAAAAAAGGAAAAGAAGAAGATAACAGGAGAGGAAGAAAAGGGGAGTATGTCAGAGGGGGAGACGAACCATGAGAGATGATGGACTCTGAAAAACAAACTGAGGGTTTAGAGGGTAGGGGGGTGGGGGGATGGGTTAGCCTGGTGATGGGTATTGAGGAGGGCACGTTCTGCATGGAGCACTGGGTGTTATGAACAAACAATGAATCATGGAACACTGCATCAAAAACTAATGATGTAATATATGGTGATTAACATAACAATAAAAAAAATTAAAAGAGTTCCTCTTTTAATGAGATCTTGCCATTTGCAACGACGCGGATGGAACTGGAGGGTGTTATGCTGAGTGAAATAAGTCAATCAAAGAAAGACATGTATCATATGACCTCACGGATATGAGGAATTCTTAATCTCAGGAAACAAACTGAGTGTTACTGGAGTGGTGGGGGGTGGGAGGGATGGGGTGGCTGGGTGATAGACATTGGGGAGGGTATGTGCTACGGTGAGCGCTGTGAATTGTGCAAGACTGTTGAATCACAGATCTGTACTTCTGAAACAAATAACACAACATATTTTAAGAAAAAAGAAAAAGAAGAAGATAGCAGGAGAGGAAGAATGAAGGGGAGTAAGTCAGAGGGGGAGACGAACCATGAGAGACGATGGACTCTGAAAAACAAACTGAGGGTTCTAGAGGGGAGGAGGGTAGGGGGATGGGTTAGCCTGGTGATGGGTATTAAAGAGGGCACATTCTGCATGGAGCACTGGGTGTTATGAACAAACAATGAATCATGGAACAGTACATCAACAAATGATGTAATATATGGTGATTAACATAACAATAAAAAATTAAAAAAAAAAGAGTTCCTCTTTCACAACCTCATCAAAACCTATTCACCCCTCCAAAGGCCCCATCTCCAAAAAACCATCACATCAAAGGTTAGTGTTTCAATGTAAGATTTTTATGAGAACATAAAAATGCCATCTATCACAGCATCTACCTTTTGCTTTACACTGTATTCAGAAATCTAAATACCTAGATATCTGTAACTATACCTATGAATATATGGGTGTCTATTACTCTGTCTGGGGTTTACCTCTTTAGAACTATCTTATGAACTCTTCAACTTCTTTAGGAGTTGACACCCCACTCTTGACTGATGTTCCTGCTTGCTCAACTCCAGCACAGAGCTGCTGTATTGATTTAAAAAAAAAAAACCCAAAAAACTAAATTTGAAATTTTAGTAGTTTCCATTTTGGAACTCTCTGAGAATTTCGTGACAATTCTGGAACAAGTAGAGTCTTAATGTTATTAAGTCAAACTCGGGATCACCAGTGAAGGAAAAGCTTCTGTTCAATGGATCATAAAATGTAAACACAGATGACTTGGTCCCCATTAGTTTTGTAGGGGAAGTGATTTTCATGGGATTATGGACACCTGCTCACCCAAAGTTTCCTTCCCACCTTTCTCCTCTCTGCACTTCTTTCTCTTTCTTCATTTTCTTCTCCCTTTTTTTCTGCTTTTTCTTCCCTTTCTTTTATGTCTCCGTCTCTCCATCCCCTTTCTCACTTACGAAACGGGCTTCTTGAAGCACTAAAATCTACATTCTAAAATGAATGCATGCTCACATTCCTCGACAGGTAAATGATTTTCAAAAAGCTCACTCTTCAAGGCAATTTCTAAAAGGAAATCCTCACTTTCTCAATACAAAAGTCACTCTCGCCAGGCGGGCTTCAGAGATAAAGTGATCACTGTGCTCCCAATTATACAAGATGCTGTGTTTTTACAAAGGAGCTTACCTTGGAGAATAGAATTAATCTTTTTTTTTTTTTCCCCTGAGTTAAATGTTGTTCTTGCAAAATGGCTGTATTCTTTACTCAGGGCACATATAATTTCCCATGATAACCCCAATAAATAAATACAGCTCCATCAGGAAGGGAGGCAAAAGCCTGTGTAGTTTAATATTATCTGAGTGACAGAGCACCCCAGATTACAAAACACAAGGAAAATAAATGACAAAGAAATGAGGATGCAGACAGGATAGCATTTGGTTCCTGCTCTGTCTACGGAGGGACCCCTGCCCGCAAGGAGAAAACTCAGGTGTGCATTGCGATTGGACACCTGGTAGCAAATGTGGTTTTATGGATGTTCTTGGGAAGGCAGAGAAGAACTCATTCCAGCCCAGCCTCCATGTGGACATATTTTCCTTTTGCCTCCAAACCTGCAAATATCTCCCCTGTGCCATTTGGTAATGAATGCCCAGCTTCGTGACAGGAAGGCCAAAGAGCTTTGTTTTGTATCTGCAGAATTTGCAAAGAGATTAACGGGGTCTAAAGGAATAAAGGACATCTGGAAGCACGGGCTTTGTGTTTTCCTTGAGTGTGCTTGAAAGCTGAGCATTGGGGAGAGGACAACTGAATTTACTTGCACCTTGAAAAGCCTATTACCTCTGTGATTCAAGCAGGTAAATAGGCTAGGATTGGCCAAGTCCCTCCTGGCAGTACTGGGAGCCCCAGTGGTGACTGCTAGTTTCATGTGTTCCAGCCTTCTCCAATCTGAGTAGTATGTGGAGGGGGCAGCAGGAAGATGCAGTTGGTGGCTTCATTTCAGTCCAGCAAAAAGAGACTGGGAGTTTGATGCACGCTGATCATGGTTCCAGGTGCTCTGGGGAACAAAATTAAATCAGTCTGTTCTTGCCCTGATGTATGTTAAGGATATAGAGGGAGAGAAGCAGATCTTTGCACAGTATTGGTCAATAAATGTCAACCGGTACATTTTACTTATTTGATTTATTTGACTATCGCTCCCACCAAAATGTTAACTCTCGAGGGCAGGGATTCTGGATTTGGGGTAGAAGGGTTAGTTTGTTCACCGTTGTGTCCCGTTCACTAGACCGTAGTAAGCCCTGAATAGATCATTGCTGTATCTGCAGTTAAGCAACTGTTAAGACTCAACAACAGGAATATAACCACCTAAAAAAATGGGCCAAAGCCCTTAACAGGTACCTCACTAGGGAAGATGTACAAATGGCAAGTAAGCATATGAAAAAAAAAAAATGCTCAGTACCCTGTGTCATCAGAGAAATGCACATGCAAACAACAAGATGCCACCCCACATCTGTTAGAATGGCCTGAATCTGGAACATAGACAACAGCAAATGCTGACAAGAATATGGAACGGCCAGAACCCTCATTTGCTGTTGGTAGGAACGCAAAACAGTGCGGTCTCTTTGGCAGACAATCTGGTGGTTTCATACACAACTAAACAGACTCTTACCGTACCATCCAGCAGTCTCACTCCTCGGTATTTACTGGAAGGAGCCAAAAGCTATGTCCATACAAAAACCTGCACATAGATGTTTATAGCAGCTCTGTGGATAATTGCCCAAACTTGATGTTCTTTGGTAGCCAAGTGGATAAATAAGCTGTGGTACATCCAGACAATGGAATATTAGTAAGCACTAGAAAGAAATGAGCTACCAAGCCACGAAAAGACATAGAGGAAACTTAAATGCATATTACTAAGTGAAAGAAGCCAATCTGAAAAGGCTACGGCATGGTCCCAACTATAGGACACTCTGGAAAATATAAAACTACGGAGACAGTAAAAAGTGCAGTGGTTGCCAGGAGCTTCAAGAGGAGGGATGACTAGGCAGAGCACAGAGGATTTTTAGGGCAGTGAAAATAATCTGTAGGATATGATAACGATGGACACATGTCATGATATGTTTGTCTAAATGCGTAGAGTGTACACCACCAAGAGTGAACCCTAATGTGAAGCATAGAATGTACACTACCAAGAGTGAACCCTAGTGTGAAGCGTAGGATGTACACCACCAAGAGTGAACCCTAACGTGAACTCTGAACTTCGGGTGAGTATGACGTCTCTGTGTAAGTTCATCCGTTAAAACAAACGTGCCACTCTGGTGGCGATGTTGATAGTAGGGGAGGTGGTGCACGTATGGGAGCTGTGATTTTGTTGTGAACCTAAACCTTCTCTACAAAAATAGTCTTGCTAAAAACAAGCAAACAAACAAACCATTATTGAATGAATGAGCTGGTAAAGTAGATACAAAACCTAATGTGGAGATTCAAGGGCAGGATTGTTCCAATAGGTAGGCTCTAGGAGAAATGGTATTTGAGCATAGCCTTAACTGATGAAACAGTGTTTTTTTTTTATAAAATTGACATCATAATATGATGTCATATTATATATATAATGTCATTATATATATAATATATAATATATTAACTTTTGGAAAAGGAAGAACAAGTGAACAGGCAGTGGTTTCATTTCCATAGAACCATGAGTGCGATTCATGTGAATTCTTTCTTTTTTTTCACACGTGGCTTCCCTGGGCTCACGTGGAACCTTGCTTCTCTCAGCGTGCATGTGTTCATGTTTCTGTGCATGCCTCCCTATGTATTGTTTTCGGCAAAAGTGTGAAATCCTCTATGAAGTCAGCCAAACCATGATTAACTCAAGTATTCAATGACTTGGATTTTTTTTTAAGATTTTATTTATTTATTTGAGAGATAGAGAGCATGAGAGGGAAGAGGGTCAGAGGGAGAAGCAGACTCCCCGGCTGAGCAGGGAGCCCGATGTGGGACTCGATCCCGGGACTCCAGGATCATGACCTGAGCTGAAGGCAGTCGCTTAACCAACTGAGCCACCCAGGCGCCCTCAATGACTTGGATTTTAAAAAGACAGATGAGTGAGCAAAGAGGGGACAGGTAAGCAAAGAACACAAGTGGAGCCATGGCGGTGCACCAGCATGGAGAACAAAAGTCTTGGATGCTTGCGTTTCAAGCTCTCCTGTGGCCCCAGAAATCCATTCACGTTTGCAGAAAGAAGATTGGAAGATTTTGGCAGTGGGATGCCTGTGACTGGTCCTTGAAGATGGAGATTTTGACCAAAAAGGGAATAAGAAAGAATGCAAGTAAAAACTTAGCAAATGGGATCAGTGCAGAAGTGATTGTCTTACAAGAAGCCATGATGCCATGAGGAAAAAAAAAAATTTGGTCTCTAATTTGGAGCCCCCAAGGCCATTTGACTCATGGCCATGTTATCCTCAGGCAGAACATCATGCATGCTTAATTAGCTTTTGCTTTTGCATACACATTTGAGACTGTTTGTTCCCTCAGCAGAGTGACTTCAGGCCCTACCTCTCATTGCTGCTGAGCCTGGGGAATAACACGCCTTGCATCTCTCACCTCAGGCCTGATGGAGACTTTCTGTGAAAGCATGATCTGGAGTGTACAGATTCTTCCTTGCCTATCTTTCTAGAAGCCCTGGGGGAAGAATCCCAATGCTCTGGTAAAACTTTGGAACAGTGCAGGGAGTATTGGGATGCACATGCACACCCTGACCACCCACCATTCACTCTTGTTTATTAATTCTGTCCATGCAGATACATTCCCCCACGTCCTCTGTAGCAACAACAAACAACAACAATAAAGAATCCCATGATACCTGTTTCTTTTAAAGAACTATTTTAGAATCTCCAAATCAAAGCTCAAAAGGGAACCATAGCATGTTTTCGTATTCATTTCCTACTCACACTTGCACCTCAGCTTATATGCTACTTTTTCAGGAAAGTGTCCCCAGTGCTCCTTTTTAGTCTGATTTTAGATTCCTTTTTTTCACATCCCTGCACTTAACTTGTACCAGTTCTGAAGACACTGAGCTCTGTTGCACATTTGTGAATCTCCCCTTCCCACTGGAGAACAGGCTTCTCAGGGCAGGGCTTGTCTTGAGAGTCTCGGTAACCCCCTTCTGGTAAGTACTGTTTAGCACTTGAAGGGGAGCAGAAAATGCCACCCCCAAATGTGCCACTTTCCTCTATGGGTTATGAATCAAAACCCAGCAGTCTCAGGAAAAAAACTTTTATTCTTCCTTAACTACCTAAAAATATTTAGGTACAGGGGGAAAAAGAGCTAGTACTAGAGGTAACTTCATTATCTGAAAGACCTGTCTGCACGACAGGGCAAACTTCTGATTATCAAACATCTGTTCTTCTTATCATTCTGTGGATCACCTTCTTCCCCTTTGAAGCCCCAGGCTTCTATCCCATTCCTTAGCTCAGGATGGTGTATAAGCCTCAACTGCCCAGCTTGCTTTTCAGTCTCAGGTCTTTGGGGTTCCTGTATGTACAAAATTAAATTTATTTTTCTCCTGTTAAACTGTCTTCTGTCGACTTAATTATTAGACCAGCCAAAGAACCTAAAAGGGAAGAAAGAAAAACTTTGCACCCATACACACTGATCAGTAAATGTTTATGTCATTGAACTGTTAAATTGATAATGTGAATACATATCTCTCACTCTTGGCAAAGGGTTATGTTGCTGGAACATTCTCATGGGTATTCTCTAATAGGATTTTAGATGGTTCTGAAGAGTACCAGAATATGCCACCCCAAAATATGCCTTTGTCAGATTTTGAGCAAAAGTCTACTGAGAACAAGAAGACACAGGAAAAATACTTTATCTCCCCCTCACTGCCTAAAAATAGAATATAGATTTCCCCTTATGTAAAGTAGATTTACATTTATGAAGGAAATTTCCATTTGAAAGATATCTCTGTACCAGGAAGAGAGTTAGTAAGAGACAACCCATCACCTGAAAGATTCCTTTAACAAGACAACCCTTATTTACCACACATTTCCTCCCCTCCCCTTCTCATGGCTTGCCTTCCCATACAGAAATCCAAAACCCCTTTCCTTTATTCAGCCTAAGATGACAGTCTATTCTTGAACAACTTGAGTTTGAACTGGTGGGTCCACTTATACGCAGGACTTTTTTGATAAAGTACAGTATTGTAAATGTATTTTCTTTTCCTTATGATTTTAATAACATTTTCTTTTTCTGTCTCTTAATTTATTGTAAGAATACAATATCTAATACATACAACATAAAAAACAAGGGTTAATCAACTGTTTGTTTCATCGGTAAGGCTCCCAGTCAACAGGCGATTATTAGTAGTTAAGTTTTGGGGAGTCGAAAGTTATATACAGATTTACAACTGTGTGGATGTTGGCACCCCTAACCCCCACATTGTTCAAAGGTCGACTGTATGTTTATACAGTCAACAATCTGGCTACCTCCTTGAGTCATGTTTTTTCCTTTACCAACTCCCATGCATAAGTATTTAATTAAAACTCTATCTTTCTGGTCAATCTGTCTTTTATCAGTTTGATTTCTGGGCCCTAGACATTGAACCTAGGAGGTCACAAGGAAAAATATTTTTCTCTCCTACAGTTCCAATTTATGTTTTACAGTGCAGTTCTTAGCGCATTGTTTGGTCTTCCAAGGGACCAGTGATGTGTTCTCTGTGATCTATAACAGGTATCTTCCCTATCTTAGGTCCCAGATTCCTCATCTATTTTTGGATGGCATGGAGGAAATAACTAAGCCTGTTGTGGCCTTTCAAGAGTAAAGAGACCTATTGGGATCATTTATAAGTGGACACTGTTTTATAAGCTAGTGTAAACATGGAACATTCTTAGACTCCTAATGGTAGCTCATCGGGAACTCTGAAGTGAATCCATTCAAAGTGCCTACCTGGGAAAAATTCTTGGGTGACATTTTCATATGTCTCATGGTCTTCTATACCAGGGGTGGAATAGAACAGCCTGCAAGCTGGCCACTTGTTTTGGGAAATAAAGGTTTATTGCGACACAGCCATAGCTGTTGATTTATATATTAGCCTATGGCTGCTTTCATGCAATAGAGGTAGAGTTGAGTAGTTGTGTTACAGACTAGATGTCTTGATACGCCTAAAAGATTTAATATCTGACCCTTTTGGAAAAAAGTTTTGCTGACCCCTGTCTATTCTATTATCATTGTCATTATAAAAAGACCTGGACTCATTCAACTCATATATTTTGTCAAAATTTGGACAAAGAACATTACTGGGCATCCTAGGTAGGGTACTCCTCTGGGTTATATCTGGTTTCATTGTCTTTGACCTCTCTTTCAATTCTGTAAGTTACAGAAAACTGATGCTAATGCAAATGATTCTTATCCATAGAAAAGCAAATGAACTGTGCTCCGTGGAATGCAATTGATTTTAGCACTA
The DNA here is from genome assembly GCF_003265705.2 of Callorhinus ursinus. NCBI lineage: Eukaryota > Metazoa > Chordata > Mammalia > Carnivora > Otariidae > Callorhinus > Callorhinus ursinus. Next base: position 9,393,039 of record NW_027397075.1, on the reverse strand, counting down.
TGGATATTGACCAGTTTGGCTTCCAGGTTTGAGTCTATTTGTAAATTCACTTTGAGGTTCTTGGCTGCCTATAAAACTGCATTATGTTGACTTTTCCTTTCTAAAATCTTACTGGCTCCTTCAATTAATTAACAAGATAAATATAAAATCTTTGACACATACTCATTTTACATCTGTATATGCGTCACAATTTGACTTTATAAAAAGTGTGTCTGTAAGAACATGTGTATTATACATACACACAACTAAAACTCTATACTGAGTCAGAAAGTAGAAAACCAGGGTTGAGAGGTAAGCCTTGAATTAGACAACTTTAGTTTGTCTCCTAACCACACTATTAATTCATTAGGTGTTTGGAGCTAGGCATCTCAATTAACACCTCTAAACCTCCATTTTCTCCTACGTTCTGTGGTTATTAGAATAATTCCTGCCTCATACGGGTGTACAAGGATTAGATGCCATGATCCATGTACAATATCTAGCATTCCAGAAATGACCTGGCATTGTGAACTGTTGTGTAATTGTAGTCATAAGTTGCATTTTCATTCATTAGCTGAAGGAAATTTTCAGCTTCCACGTGATTTTACCTTCTGCCAGCCACTTGCATGCAGCCCTCTGGCCCGGCCTGGGTTCTTCTAAAGACAGAATTTGAGATAAAACTTGGAGCAGGTAGTTTTTGTAGAGCAGATGGGGAAAGCTGGAATGAAGAAGCAGAGAGAGACGTGGGAGAAGAAAAAGGAAAAAGATGCCTTTTTCGTCCCCATAGGTATTGCTGTGGGAGGCTGGAGCTCGGTCCCATGGGGACCCTCTACACAACATGCCTCAGAATTGTCTTTCTAAAGACAAGAGCCTGAGACATTAGCTATCCACACCCATGGCTCCTTGGTTAAACGTGTTATCCAGGGGCATCAGCTCTTCCCTAAGTCCAGGCTACCCCAGGCTGAGGGCTCCTGTGGTATTGCAGTAATCCTTGAGGCAAAGCCAAGAGTTTGAGGAGGACGCTGCTGGTGTGCATGGTAACCATCCCTCACTGTGCATGCACTGGACACTCAGAGACCAGCCAAGGGGCATGACAGGTGCTCGCAAGCATCTCTTATACCCGCCATTGAAAGTAGATAACCAATCCCTGACCAGCCCCGGCTCTCAGACCCCAGCTAGATGCTCTGGGTCTCCACACCTTTCAGCAGGACAAGAAGGACAAACACTGTGCAAGCAGTCATGCCAGGAGTCACGCAGTGGAATAAGGTAAGGAAGCCAGTTCTTGCTTTGGTGATGAGGCAAGAAAATCTCTCCATCCCTGCTCCAGAGACCTAACCAGCCCCAGGATAGACATTTGAGAGAAGGCACTGGGACCTTCTGATTTCTCCCCTATGGAAGACTTCAAGGAAAGCCTTAGGGAATGACAGGACCCCAGCTCAACCTCCCCAGTAGCCAAAACTCTAGGAGGAGAGCTAGGCTCTCTATTCCTTTAGGTTGCTTGCATCTAGGGAAAACACACAATTATCATACAGCTACTTCTTCTCTTATAACTTCTCAGGTTCTTCGTCTGAAATCTGCATTTTAAAGGGTGACATTTGACATTCATATAGAAATATAGTGCACGGTTGCTAGTGTAGAGCTGCTATAGTTCAGCCATTTACCGAACGCTCTGCTAGACTCCTTACATGTATCATCTCGAAACTTGACGACAAAGGCAAAACTGGAGAGCTGGTAGAAAGATCTGTGGTTGCCATGGATCTGGTGGGAGGGAGGCCAGGATGAACAGGTGCAGCACAGGGGATTTTTAGGGAAGCAAAACTGTTTGGTACTGGAATGGTGAATGTTGCAGATTTGTCAAATTCGTGGCACTTTCTAACATAAAGGGGAAACCCTACTAGAAACTCTAGACTTTCACTAATATGTTGACATTGCTTCCTGAATCACAACAAATAGAACACACTCATGCCAAATGTTAATAATAGGGACAACTGTCAGAGGAGGGAGGGGGCATATGGGGCTACTGTACTTTCTGCACAATTTTTTCTGTAAACTAAAACTGCCCTAAAAAATAAAGTCCATTAGTTAGAAGAAAACCTTTAGAACAGAGCCTTGCAGGTGGTCATTAGAACCTCCTGGTTACAGAGGAGGAGGCTCTTGGGGCCACACGCTTTTAACAGCATCCCAGGGATGGGGATCGTAGTTGATATGGCTCAAAACCCATGTTCCTGTCATCTTGCCTTCTCACTTCCTTCGTTACTGGCCTCCTGCCTCCCTGTTCGATGCTCTCTCTCCTCCGTGGCAAGTTGCCTTTGCTCTTCACCCTCTCTACCATTTTGACACGGCCCGGCCCCATGGGTCACCCTGCTGGCTTTTCTGCAGGCAAGCTCTCCAGGAGAACCAGCTTATCAACCAGAAGCTTTCTAATGAGCCTGTGAAGTGTCATCAATCCTCGGTCCCCATTTTGCTGAAGCATCTCAGTGCTGTGATGTATGGATCAATCTAAGTGCTTCTGGTCTTTGAAGGGCCTGGTCCGGTGGCAGCCCTGGGAATCCAGCTCATTCGGTTACCCTTTGGCTAATTTATAATTTAGCTGACATGCCGCTGCCGCTGTTTTATTTGTCTCAAGTGAATGTCAATTGGTACATTGGACAAGGCGTTTGGGAGCGAAATTAACTAAATCATCGTTTGAATTAGTTAGGCTGCACTGAAATCCAACCCCCATGCCTTATCCCACTTTTTTTTTTTTAAACAAAGAGCCTCCCCCTAACCCTCAACACACTCCTACACCCTCTCTCAATCCCACACCTCAAAATAATTTACTCTGGATGGAGAAGCACAGCTAAGAGTGTAATGCTCCAAACATATAAATAATAATGAGAACCTTTAATAAAATCAGACATAAGTTATGCAGTAGACATCAATTACAATGGATTTTAAAGGTTTTGATCTAGAACCCAGGCGGTGTTACATTTAGACTAATAACTGTAACCGTGATTTATGTGTTTGCAACCAAAATGGTTTCAGTGCCTCGATATATGTCCAAAGTAAAATTTATAGTCTGCTACAGAATGTATAAATAATGAACAGCCATATGTCATCACACATTTAAAAATGTGACTCCTTCTGCAGAGGCAGTGGGGTAAAATGAATTAAAATCCTAAGTTCATTGGGAATAACTTATTTGAGAGCCCTTTAAGGAATGTGCATAAATGCAAACACTGATTTTACATACATATATATATATGTATAATTTTTTTTACCAAGTCAAAGAAAAATGGCTGTTACGAAAATGACAAACACTCTTGGGAAATCTCAGGCGTCATCAAATTAAATAACAGTGTGAGAGAGAAAGGGAGACTGGTCTGGATGCAGAACAACAATTCCTGCCAGGCAGGAATTTTTCTGACTCTGCTGTTGCCTCCAGTGACCACAAAACTCTTTTAAATGGTCAATATAAGCCAACTAAGTTGAGATGGCATTGTGCCCTACAGTGTCCCATGAAGTTCACCCAAGATTTCCAGAGATGGGAGAGGGGCCGGTGATGAAGGCTGATTTTGAGATGGGCAACCACTCTGAGGCTTAGCCTCTTCATCTTGAAATGGGATGATAAGGTCCATTAGACAGAGTCTCTGAGAGAGCTTAGAACTAGTAATAAAAGTTGTGAAAGCCACTAATATAGTGCCTGGCTCAGGCAGTTGGTCTTCAGCAAATGTTTGTTGTGCTTGTCCTTTATAGCTTCTTCAGTGGCTGGTGTGTTGTTGGAGGCATGAACCATATCGTATTCATCTTCCTATGCATGATGCCTGGAAAAGTTCTAGTGCTTAGCAAATATTAATGCATCCTTGCTGAATGAATCAATAAACACGTTTTCATGGCTCTAACTGCCACCATGGAAGTCCAGGTGTCAGAAAGAGTTACAAGGCAAGCGTATGTCGCCTGTTTTGAGATGGTTGGGGGAAATTAAGTAGTCCTCGTTCATAAATTTACAGAAAATCAAAGCTTGCTTCCTTCAACTCTGACACAATGGCACAATTTAATCTTTGGCAATCAGGACGTTTTCTAAAAACTCTCTCTCACTTCTGTGGGTTCTCAGATATGCTGATGAGAACATAATCCTTCTTCCTAACCCCAAGCTCTCATGAATACGTGAGTCTAAAGGGATATGATTTAGTAATGATTATTGTGAGGGGTCTGGTGCTGGGTTGGCAGTTTGCTCCCTGCTCTTCCCACTAAATGGTCTCCAACTGCTATGTTGTGATTTCTTCTCTTGATTTTAATGGTCTCTGCTACTTCCCTCAAATTTAATTTCCAATTCCTACTGCTGCCTGTCTTACCTTTCCTTAGTCCTCCTAATAGCTACTGGAACCCTGGTAGCCAAGCGTTTCAGGTAAATATGGATGCATAACACACTATTCTAAGTGCATTGGTTTGAAACAATTCATTAATCGCACTCATGGTTCTGTATGTTACTGGAATGGATGGTTTTCACTTAGTCTGGTCTCCTGTGGTTCTAGTCAAGTGACAGCCAGGACTGGAGTTACCTGAGGGTGGTTCAAGTGGATTTAGATACCCAAAACAGCTCGTCACATGGCTGATAATTGTGGCTGGATGCTCAGCTGGGCCCAAGGGTGGGAGAACCAACACATGGTATCTCCTTGTGGTTTGAGCGTCTCATAGCTGTCTCCTCAGAGGTAGCAGACATATCCAAAGACCCGGGTAAAAGCTGTAAGACATCTCTGGCCTACCCTGAATCACTTCTGCCTCATTCTGTTGGTCATATATGGGAGAAAACAACACAAGGGTCAGCTGTCAAGAGACATGGTTCACTGGGTGCCATCTTTGGAAACTGGATCCCACATGAGTTGTTAAAAGTGAGTCTAGAACATTCAATGGGAGTTCATCAAGATCTTCTAGGAAAAAAGTTCCTGAGTTTTAGTGCATAGAATTATGGCTTTCCTCTTGACTTTGAAGACCCTTTTCTCCCACACCTAACCTTCTGATTATTTGCCTATCGAAGATTGCAATTTATTTAAATGATATTATTATTTTCATGATATCTGGGTAAGTGGGATTTGGCAGTACTTTTGGAGTGAAATTGACTGTTAGACACAAATTGTTCATTTATCTTGATGAATTTTCTGTTGCAACTTTTTACTTTTTTATATCCGCTTGACCATCTGAGCTTGGTGTTCACTTCCTCCTGTTTGGTTCTGTGAAGGGAATTAATTTTTGCTGACTCAAAAAATGATTTTCTATAGCTTAGATTTTGAAATAGAGAATGTGTCTGCTTTATGCATGAGGATTGGTGATAGATAAAAGAGTACTTCACTTGGATGTTTTTCTAGGCCTTTATCCCCATAGGGCCAAATAACTCCTCAGTGTAGTAAAAGAAAAAAAAAATTATCCCTTCATGAAGGCATCTTAGGTTTGTTGCATTGGGCTAGATACTTCCATTCTCTGAGCCTTCATTTCTTTATCTGTAAAATGGGGGAAATAAATCCTTTCTCAAAATGTGGTCAAGAAGTTTAAAAAAGAAAATGTAAATCAAGTGTTTAGTTGGGTGCCCAACACACTGTAAATTAATTACAAAGGAGAAATCTCTTCACATCTGCACCCCAAGAAACATATGTGGAACGTGTGTGTGTGTGTGTGTGTGTGTGTGTGTGTGTGTTCATTCCATTAACCTTGTCCTGTTATCTTGGAGACTGTAGGTACTTCTGGTCCTGTTGACTAGGTAGGCACCTGTATTAATCCAAGTCTTGGCAGGTGAGAGATGCATAATCAGATTGAGTGATTTACGGAGCATTTAGAAAAAGGGCTAGTTACAAAACTCAGGGCAGGGTTAGGAAACACTGCACATACATAGCAGTACCCCTGAGGGAGGGGCTGCTAACAGTGTGAAGGGGAGGGATTCTAGAACAAGGTTGACAACCTTCAGTAAAGGGTCACAGTGAGCTTTAGAGATCTGGAAGGAAGGGTGCAGGAGACTACATGTGATCTAGCTGCATTATTCTCCTTCCCTCTACTTCTGCTGGTGCTTCCCATCCAATGAACTGACTCTGAAGCCCAACAGGCCAGCCCTCTAGCTAACAGAGCCGGAGGGAGAAGCGAGAGAATGAATCTGGAGGAGTGAGCAGAAGATACCTAGCAGAGCCCCATTCTCTAAAGGCCAGTGTCTTCTACCACCTGGGACTTACCCATCACCAAACTCAGGTTATGCTAGAGTCTGAGGGTTTGGAGGGTTTGAGACATATTGCTGAGGTCTGGGAATTCTTTTTTTTTTTAAGATTTTATTTATTTATTAGAGAGAGAAAGCACAAACAGGGGAGCATCAGGCAGAGGGGGAAGCAGGCTCCCCGCTGAGCAAAGAGCCTGATGCCAGGCTCAATTGCAGGACCCCGGGATCATGACCAGAGCTGAAGGCATACACTTAACTGACTGAGCCACCCAGATGTTCCCTGAGGTCTGGGAATTCTTAGGAAAAAAGTTTTAATTCTATCTAGGTGATAATCTGGATAAAATAAGAACATACCATGATTTGTCTAATTACCAAGTACAGCCGCACAATCCCACACAATTTTTTTGTGTTTCTACTTGAATTTGGCCTAAACTACATTACCATATATTGTAGGAATGAAGGTTTTACAGTGAATGGAAAGAAGTCATTGTGCCCATGGCAAACAATATACTGTTGGAAGACCAAATTGCAAATGACCTGTGCCAGAATTTTAATACTTCAGGCTCACGTGAATGGATATGTTTCATGGACATCAGTTTTCCATGACCTTTGCAGTGGTTTGCAAGCAGTAAGTTTAGAAGCGGCTTTCTTTTCCTGATTCTGGAAATAAGAGGACTACATGTCCGCTTCATCCAGGTTTCAGAAAGCCTCAGTGTTAACCTCACCTTCAAGGGAGTGAGTCAGCTTTATGCAAAAGCAAGTGGCCCTTCATGAGTTGCCTTTGCTCATTGGAATTTTGGTCACATGTGGGGGCCTTATGACCCTATCATTCTAAACTGGCAAGTAAACACTTGGGGAATGGTGATGCCACTTCATGCATCTGTTAGGGGATAGGACTTCTCTGTATTACCATCACCAAGGTCAAAACACTTAAGATTAAATATAGAATGATGCCTGTTAAACCCAATAAGGTAAGGGCAATTCATTTTTAAAGACCCTCTTTTATTTTATTATATTTTATTTTATATTTTATTTTATTATTTTATTTTATTGAGAGAGAGAGAGAGCACAAGCAGAGAGAGGCAGAGGGAGAGGGAGAATCTCAAACAGATTCCACGCCCAGTGCAGAGCCTGATGTGAGGCTCGATCCTGCAACCCCAAGATCATGACTTAAGCCGTAATCAAGAGTCAGACACTTAACCCGCTGAGCCACCCAGGCACCCCTAAAGCCCCTCATTTTAAGTCAATGTGGCTAATTTGGATTTCACTGGTACCAGAACTTGTGTGCATTCAATTTGTAAAATTACTTAGATTTTTAGTTTTGTGTAAGAGCTACAAATATGAGAGGTTATGTCTACATTAGCAGCTACACATATTGAAATGAAGATCTTAGAAACGTAACAAGTCAACACGGAAGACTTCCATTGCTTTTCCAATTCAAAAGTTACCTGCACAATACTAAAGTCTGAGGCTGCTGTCCATTCATTCTTTTTGTGTGGGGCTCGTTGTGGCAACGATCTTCAAAAGTAACATCGCATTATCAGGTTCCTGCTTCCAGGAAGGCGGAACCAGTCACTGACAGCACCCCTGGGCACAAAAATAAATAAACAAAATAAAATAAACTACCCCTAGACCTGCCACCCTCTGTTCCCAGCTCCAAAGCCCCCTTCACAGTGAAAAAGGCTCACTTTCATCCTTTTGGAAGGTGACAGCCTGCACTGCTTCCCACCTGGGGAGATGTAAAAATAAAGAAAACTCAGTCTGGAGTGAAGCTGTCAGCCCCAGGAACCCCTCTCCTCCAGCATGCTGGCCAGCATTATTGGGAAGTTATCTAAAGTGTCAGAGGAAACATTATTGATTTTTTAGTCTGTTTTGTCAACTAGTCAATAAGCCTTGCTTTTTCGTAGATTTTCTTTCGTCTAGCTCCCTGCCTTTCAGCTCCTTGGAGCTTCTACCTTCTCCCCTTTCTTTTCGTTTCTCTTTCTGTTCCTCTCTCCCTCTCTCTGCCCCCATCACTTAGTCTTCCTGTCTTCTCTCCTTTCCCTTCATTTTGTCACTGCTTTCCTTCCTGTGTCAGCCAGCAGTTAAAAAAAACTTCTCACTCATTCCAATGATCCATGAGTTTATACAAGTGATCCTTTTTTTTAAAGATACAAGCAGATAGGGGCACCTGCGTGGCTCAGTCAGTGAAGCATCTGCCTTCAGCTCAGGTCATGATCCCGGGGTCCTGGGATCGAGTCCCGCATCGGGTTCCCTGCTCAGCATGGAGTCTGCTTCTCCCTCTCACTCTGCCCCTGTTTGTGCTCTCTCTCTCTCTCTCTCTCTCTCACTCTTTCTCAAAATAAATAAATAAAATCTTAAAAAAAAAAAAAGATTCATGAAGATGGGTTTTTACATAACAAACACTAGCTTTGAGGCCGGTAGAGACGTTACCTGTATTCGTTGCTCCCCACGCCTCTGTGCTTCTCCATAGAGCTGAACTTCAGTCGTCCTTCCAAGTCTCCCTCATTGTTTAAATGACTGCCCAGGTGCAGCCGGGTGGCTCAGTCATTAAGCATCTGCCTTCAGCTCAGGTCATGATCCCAGGGTCCTGGGCTCCAGCCCTGCATCCGGCTCCCTTCTCAGCGGGAAGCCTGCTTCTCCCTCTCCTATTCCCCCTGCTTGTGTTCCCTCTCTTGCTGTGTCTCTCTCTGTCAAATAAATAAATAAAATCTTTGAATGAATGAAAGAATGAATGAATGAATGAATGAATGCCCAAAGAAGCCATTCCCAGATTTCACCGCCACGTTAGAAGCTTCTTCCTAAAACCCAAAGGGATTCCGAGATCGCGCTTACATAGATCTCGCTTTGTTGCTGACACTGTTCCAAGTGCTGTGAACATAGTAACTCATTGAATCCTTACAACTCTGTGAGGTGGATTTTATTATTGTCACCATTCTATAGGTAAAAAATAATAATAATAATAATAATGGGTGCCTGGGTGGCTCAGTCGATTAAGCGTCTGCCTTCGGCTCAGGTCATGATCCCGGAGTCCCGGGATCGAGTCCCACATCAGGCTCCTTGCTGAGCAGGGAGCCTGCTTCTCCCTCTGACCCTCCCCCCTCTCATGTACTCTCTCTCTCTCATTCTCGCTCTCTCAAATAAATAAATAAATCTTTACAAAAAAGTAAGGGCTTGAGAAGAGAATCCTTTCATTCCTCTGCTTATGGAGGAAGGCATGGTGCTAAATTGTCTCAGATACTTGATTATGAGCTATTTGGCTTTCTCCAGAAGAGACCCCCACTGGCAGAAGACGCCTGTAGCAGTGATGATGCTTCTCCTAAGCGTCTCCTACTTAAGTGTGTAAACCACACACACAGTGTGGCCTGGGCTATGTCACACAAGGAGTGTGACACAGGAGGAACGCAGCCCTTGGCCTCCCAGAGACCAACCAGTTAATGGCACCCTCTACTGTGTCTTCAGTTTCTCTTTCCCCACCTGTTCCCTTTACTCCCACAAGCATGTTCAGGTGTCTGATTATACTTTCCCTCTTCTTTTTCTGTGCACTCCCTCATCCCCAAGTGACCACCATGGATGGGTCAGGATGGGCTAAGCTTTGCTGCAGAAACAATAAAACCCTCTTGTGGCTCATAACCGCAAAGGTTACTTCTTGCTCACGCTAGATGTCCCATGGGGTCATCTGGAGCTCTGCTCATTCTCCTTGTTCAGGACCTGAGGCTGATGGAGCCTCCCTTGTAAATGCTTCAGTGATGATGGAGGCAGGGAGAAGTGGGCATAGGAATGATCAGCCACTCCTTTTAGTCTTTGTTTTATTCCCTCAGCCTTTTTTAAGTGTAAATTCAATAGTTAACAAGTCTGTTCTCATTGTGCCACTATCCACGTGATTCTTAAAGAGTCAAATGTTGGTAGTGATTTCTTATTCTCTCATGTTTCAGAATCAAAGGAAGTAATCCAGGTTGAAAATCTGTGACTTTCTCAAATCAAGTTTTCAGAAAAAAAATGTCAAGGTCCTCATTTCTGTGCATTCCTCTTTAATCATGTAATGAGTTTACTGTCAGTGATGTGTGAACAAAGAGGAGCTAAGTGTAAATCGTTACATTCACATTTTAGTTTTTACTATACATTTATGTTAATTCAGTATATATGTAACAGGAAATTTGCTCTTTGGAATTTCTACTGTCTTCTAAAGAAAGAAGGTGTCTTGATCAGTTTGGGAATTAAAGATTTGCAGCTAAGAGGTGATGTGCTGCATTTCTCTCCCTTTCTCTCTCTTTCTCTCCCATCTTAATCCTTTCTTCCCTCCTCCCATTCACAAATATGCATTGCACTCTTAGCATGTTTAAATGCAAATTCTTTGATGTGTTGGTGATAAAACAGTGAATCAGGCAAACCAAGGATCTCAGAAAACTGACATTCCTAATGGGGGAAGGAAGAGTATCTATCAGATATTCTCCTGCCTTTCTGATAGAAAGCTTGGAGAAATAAGGTAGAATAATGGGACCAGAGAGTGACCAGGTGGGTATGTTAGACTGAGTGGCAAAGGAGGGTCCCCCCGGGGAGCTACCAGTTGAGCTGAGACCCAGTGAGAAAGGAATCCAGGAAGAAGAGCATTTTAGTGTGGGCATAAACTATCAATGATGTCAACATTTATCATTTTGTTGCTTCAAAATAAAACCAGAATGAACTTGTGGGTAGCTAAATGTTTTTACACATTTCTGTCCTCACGTCCTGTGTCTGCAAACATAAGAGATCCACGGAAGAATGTGTACATGTTCAAGGGGGCCACACTTCCCTCCTGAAATGAGTATCAATTTTCTTCTGAGGTGGCTGTGTATGTGAGCGCCCATTTTCCTGACCTAGCTTGCTTCATTATCAGCATTTTGTTTTTTCTTTACCTACTTTAACAGTAGGAAATTGGCATCTCCTTTTTGCTACTTTTTATACCCTTTGTAATGAGGCTGACCTCTTGGACATAGGACCATTAGCCATTTAAATTTCTTCTTTTTCATTACCCATTTCTTTCCTTACCAGGGTTTTATCCTTGGACTGACTGGTCTGAGTGCTACTTTAATTCTGAACACTCTGCTTGAGGAATGAAGCCAATACCCTCAAGCTGGAGAAAAGACATGTTAAGTGCCGGAGCCCTCTGTGGATAGATGGGTGGGGTTTCTAGAGAAATGAGTTCCCCATTACTACAGATACTCAAGGAGCAGTCTTGATCCTTGGGCAGAGAATCATAGGACAGATTCAAGACTAAAACCTGAGAATGAACCAGTCAATTGTGAGGTTTCTTGCAACCTGAAGACCTTTCCATTCATTAAATTGAAGAGGCGGGCCTAAAAGACCAGGTACATAATTCTTCAAAACTCTGAAAGTTGTAGAACTTCTGTCATACAAAGGAGAGCTTCTTACAGTAGCTGGTCACAGTCATGTCTGTTTTTCAAACTAACATGACCGTATGAATCAGGCTCTTTCATATAAAAACTCACCGTAATGGGGCGCCTGGGTGGCTGAGTCGTTAAGCGTCTGCCTTCGGCTCAGGTCATGATCCCAGGGTCCTGGGATCGAGCCCCGCATCGGGCTCCCTGCTCAGCGGGGAGGCTGCTTCTCCCTCTCCCACTCCCCCTGCTTGTGTTCCCTCTGTTGCTGTCATTCTCTCTCTCTCTCTCTGTCAAATAAATAAATAATCTTAAAAAAAAAAACTCACCGTAATGTATTTCACTGATAAGACTATCTTGTTTAAGAGAGGTAGATATAAATGAGAGAGAATAAGGGAGACAGAAGAGTGGGAAGGAGGAGCAGGTGGAGGAAGGGTTTGAAGAAGAAAAGGAGAAACGGAGAGGGAGGGAGGGACAAGGGGGAAATACTTCATTCACTCAAGCATTGGCTTGAGTCCCGGGATATAAAGTTGAATTTAGTGTTTTAGTTAAACCTCCCTTTACCCTCCGAACTGTCTTTCCACTGAAAGACAGATTTCTTTAGCTTCTAAAAAAATATTTACATGGAATGGGTATCTGGTTTTTCTTGTCACCTGAGTTCCATTGTTAAATTCCAAGGTATGGAACCAAACAAGGATAGCATCATAGTCTTGAATTAAAACCCTCTCAAGGGTGGCTTTCCAGAACACTTCTCAGAATATCAGCAAGAAAACAACAGATGTGGAACCTCTGTTCACAAATGGCCCTACCTAGTTTTCAGAATAGTATTAACCTTCCTGTTAGCACGTCCTGAAGGCAGTGTGCATTTTAGCGTTTATTGGTGATGTCACTGAATTTGTGGTTGATACTGTTTCTTTCCAGCGCTTGGGTAAAAATAAGGAAAACGTCAACAAACAGATCTTGAGCAGGCGGGTCAGGCACCACATGAAATTGCTTATATACATGAAGGAGAGTGATTTTTTTTTTTTGAATCCAGATTTTTAGTGGTTGCAGCCCCTTTATAAAATGCGCAAGTGTGTGTTAACCAGTCAGGATTTCCATTTCCATTCTGCTAATCAAACAGGGATGTTAGGGCAATAATTAGCTTTGAATGCCATAAACCTAATAATGATTAGCAGTACTTTCACTGAAAAAAGACAACCAGAATAAAACGGTACTCAGTGAACTGTGCAAGACAGGTTCATGAAAGGAAATAAGTCACATTAGGGCCTTAACTTTTGACTCTTGTTTTAGGATAAAGTTGACTAAAAAAGCTTTTGTGGTTTTTCTGTTACCCGTATAGCTTCTAAAGAAAGTCATGGAAGGATTCTACAGTCTGAGAATATTCAAAATGTTATATTTGTGTGTGTGAAAACAAAAACCTCCAGTGGAATTTTTAAAAATTAGCTGACATAAGTCTCTAACATTCTTCATTGAGTGAATATTTGGCATCATCTGACTGATCACTGAATGAGTCCCTTTCTTAATTCCCATATAGAAATATGGCTCATTTATGGGGTGCCTGGGTGGATCCATCGGTTAGGTGTTGGACTCTTGGTTTCAGTTCAGGACGTGATCTCAGGATCATGGAATCGAGCCCTGCATTGGACTCCGAGCTCAGCTCAGACTCTGCTTGGGCTTCTGTCTCCCAGTCTCTCTGCCCCTCCCCACCCGCCTGCTCCTCTATCCACCCCCCCTCAAAAAAAAAAAAAAAGAAGAGAAGAGAAGAAAAGAAAAAGAAATATGGCACACTTAAAGGCCCCACGGAGACAGATTCCCAAACCCACTCATCTTCCTGCTCATCTTGTACTGTCCATATCCCTATAAGGTGGTGAAACATAGGATTTCATCCCTGTCCAGACCCTTGTCTTTCTGTTTAGAGGAAACCAAAGCTAAGTCATTCTGTGGTTTCCCATCCATGTGGGGATCCAGTACAGGCGTGAGGGGAGGAGAGAAAAATAAAATAGAAATTGTGACTTTTTTGGCAAACACAGATGATAGATGGATCCACAGGGTCTCAATCAGATAGGACTATCTCAATTTGCAATTCCCCAAAAGCAGACCCTGAGGGGGGAAAAAAATTCAGTTGCAAGGAGGTTAGTTGGGAATTGAAGAAAATATAAGACACCAGACAGCAAGTGAGGAACTAAGACAAAGGAAGACAGATGATAAAGTGTGCATTATCGAGTCCGTTACTGCTGTGGGTGACTGGAGAATCATCTCCCTGGAGACTCTGGTAGCCAATGTGGGACATCTCATCTCCCTGTTACCCCACCTGAGGGGTGAGAGCCCTGGAGTATTCATACACCAACCCGTTTCCACCATCGGTTGAGGGATACTTGGGAGCAATGTTAATTCCCCGGGTCTTCCAGCCTGCCACACAGTGGGCAAAGTGGACATTGGTGGCTAAAGAAAGCCCCTAGGCCATCATGGCGTGGCTTGTAGGTGGAAGTCTGTCCACCTTTCCCTGAAGCTTTAAAGGTGAGGGGATATGGGCAGGGCATCAACATTTATGCAGAGGCTGCACTTTTGGGTTTCCCCTGAGAGAGATTTCAGTAGTCCTTTAGATCTTAAGTGTATCACTTCTCCTCTTGGGAAGTCCGTTTCCTCATCTTAAGTGGGAATGGTGGTGTGGCATGAGGAGGCATTGGAGGGAAATTACCGGGGACCTGAAGTTCATATATCTCCACTGTCCCATTTTTCTGAAGCGTCCATGTGCTCGTACAGAACACTCCCCGCAATTACTTCACTAAGTTGCCTCTCCAACGAACGGGTAACTTTGAAGATCCTTCTTCACCTTCTCAATTAGGATCTGAGACTCGTTGATATCTCTCCCTGGATTAAAGCTTCAAACGCCTTCTGCAGCCTCGTGAGGTTACACCTGAGAGCAGGAAGATGGGCGTCAAATTACTTTGCCACACACAGCACAAGCTTTTTTTTTTTTTTTCCCAGACGCAATCACCAGTTTAATCGTGTTCGCATTTGTGAAGGGAGAGCTTTTGGTGGGTAATGCACTTCAAGAAATTTGGGGAAAGATAAACTCAGATGGAAATATATTATCTCAGCCCTCAGCTGTGTTGTACTTCATTATTGTTATGTTACCATTTGCTGGAATGGTTATCTGTCTTATAATTCATTCGTAAAAGTGGATACAACATAGTTGAAAATCAGAGTAAGTGGGACACGGGCTGACAGAGCTGCTGTGAACTTGCGACACCCCCAGTTACGGGTGGCCACCAACTCTTTGACAACACTAGGAGTCTTTACTCTGCCAGTTTCATTGTATCTTGCAAGTGTCCCAGCAGCTACTGTCTGCATCTAGTGAAAAGAATCTTAACTGTTTTCATAGCCTGGCTGTTATTAGACTGCATTCAAATCTTGTTATTCTTTGAGATCTCCTTCACCTGTTACATGTTTGCCAAAGGAAAAAGATTGCCGTTTGTTTTAGAAACAAATGTGTTTAGGTATGTAGTACTATATGCATGATTTGCCAAATGGATATCTCTTATGGCTAGACTTCATCTCTAATGGGATTGAGATTGTCGCACACTGCATTATCTTCTTCGGCCAAAGCCCTCTCCTGAGAGTCTAGGGGGAGGTTAAAAGGCAATCTGAGGAAGGGAAAGATCTTCCCAACCATAGGGCACAGAGTTGACGAAGTCACCGGGCATCTCTGCCTAGCGTGGAGGACCTAGTTAATGTTGCTTCGTAAATCTAAGCGCCCAAAACATAGTGACACACAAACATGGCCCTGACCTCAAAGAGCTTAATGGTTAGTATGTGGGTTAGACACACATAGTGGAGATCTGTGCATACTTTAACTTCTATTGAGAAGGGACAAGCAATCCCAGCCTTGAGAGTATTCATAACAACATTCAACTGAGTAAAATGTAAAGGTCGAATTGGCTTTATTTAACGATTCATGAAGCAGCCCATCTAGGAAATAGAAAGGAGCTCTGTCAAGCTGTAGAAAGGGAAAAGAAATTAAAGGCACGGAGAAAGCCGGGAAAAATAGAAATTATTAGCAAAGAATACATTGTTTTAGGTAAGGTCACCCTCCTAAGAGGAAAAGAAGGGGTCTGTTAGTGAATTTCCCAGCGCTGACCAGGAAATTCCATGTCAACTGGTTAAAACTTACGTTCGTCCGGTGGAAAACTGCAGTCAAGTTAGGTGTTAAGTCTTGATTTGCTGGGGTGGGGCCTTAACCTGAGTGATGCCATTTTGGACCTATAGTTTGGTAAGTCCCAGGGCGGGCAGGAGTGGAAGGGGAGGTATTCAATACAGGTCAGAGAGGACTTCATACAGAAGATGACTTTTGAGCCGAAAAGAAGTTAAAGAGAGGTAGTGGGCAAAGTCTGTGGAGAGAGGGACCACAGGAGCGAAATCCCAGAGGCAAAGAAATGCATGCATTTTTTTTTTAATTGCGATATGACTGACATATAACATTATATTAGTTTCAAGTGGACAGTATAGTGATTCTGTATTTGTACATATTCCACAGTGACCACCACAATCAGCCTAGTAAACAGCTGACACCACACACAGTTATATATTTTTTTCCTTACGATGAGAACTTTTAAGATTTACTCTCAGCACCTTTCAGACATACTATACAGTATTTTTTTTAAGATTTTATTTATTTATTGACAGAGACATAGCGAGAGAGAGAACACAAGCAGGGGGAGTGGGAGAGGGAGAAGCAGGCTTCCTGCGGAGCAGGGACCCTGATGCAGGGCTGGATCCCAGGACCCTGGCACCATGACCTGAGCCGAAGGCAGACGCTTAATGACTGAGCCACCCAGGCGCCCCCATACAATACAGTATTAATAACTGTAGTCACAGTGCTACACATGACATGCCTAGGAGGTTTTTATTTTTTAACTGGAATTTTATACCATTCCACCACCTTCTCACACTTCACTCACCCATCACCCGCCCCCCTCTGTCAACCACCTACCGTTGTCTGTATTTATGAGTGTATTGTTTTGTTTTGTTTTGGGGAAAGAAAAATCATGCATTGTCTTGCATGCATGCATTTTTATGGGAAGGGTAGTATTTCACTGTGGCTAAAGCATTGTCTTTCCTCTGTTTTTTTAAATGGGGTAAGTAGAGCTAGGAAGTTCAAGTGATTGACCAAGGTCGTGGGGTTAAAAATGCATAGCACCCCCGCCTTAGAGCTTATAACCCAGTGCTCTTTCCACTACACCACCCTCCTCCCCGATCCTGCTGAGTCACCGTAACATAAGGACCCGCTTTGCTGACTCTTGTTCAGCTAGTATTCCTCTCTTCTGCCTCAGTTACATAGATTGAGTGTGAAGTTGGAAGGGAAAGAAATGAAACCTCCCAACTCAGGGCAAAGGCACCATATGTCTTCTAACTCCTGGGCACGATGGGGAGTCTCTTTAATGACTTTCCTCATTCTCCCCGCCCCCCCCCCCGCCGCCCCACCTCGCCCTGGCATCTCCGTGTTGCCTGCACATATGGTGCCTCTCCCTTCCCGAGGAATTGCTTCTGCTGATATCATTTCCTATCACAACCTTAATATTCTTTTAATGTACTTCCATTGCTTGCTGCAGAGCTAATCTGTTATCCCTTGTTATGGAGGCCTCATTCCAAATGCCAGAGCAGAGAATCGTGTCTCTGAGCTAAGAGCAACACATTCTTTGTGTGTTTGTCAGTTTCAAACCTTGACTTTTAAATGATGGACATAATTTTCTGGGTTGTGAAATTTCAAGTTTGTATATAAGGTACGACTATATTGGTCGGTCTGGAGTGCTTACCATTACTGGTTATAACAGCAAGAACAAAAATATGTACTGTTTTAAAAAATAATTCTACATCACTTCAAACTCTAGTTATAGAGTGGACTACAGGTAAAGCTGGATCAAGTAAATCATCCAGATGACCAAGAACCGAAGTTTTTTTCAAGCCCTCCACTCTGCCTTCCACAGTGTTTGGTTTATCCTTACCTGAGGCACAAAGCTGATTACAAAATGTTTGCTAGCAGTAACCAAGATTACAAGTTTTCCAGTTTATAACAAGCAGGAGAGGAAACTTCCAGAGGTCCCAGGAAATGTCTCAGTCCTATTGGCCTGAAGTGCATCAGGGGCCATCTATGTCATGTGACCAGGGACTGGAGATGTCCTGATTGGCTTAAGACCAACCAGTCAAAACCTCTGGTTCAGACCTTTAGGGATCACAGTAGATAAGGAGAAATAGGTGCTGGAGAGGCCACCAGTGGGTCAGCACCGGTTTTGGGGAGTCATTATTAGAAATCAGAACTTAGAACCCAAATGCCTGCATTTCAATATCAGCCCCATCACTTACCATCTGAGTGATTTTGAGGAAGTCACTTAATCTCTGTATGCATCCTTTTCCACATTTGTAAAATGCAATTAGTATAGGAACAAGCTAACTAATTTTTACAAGGCAGATTCTTAGTACGGCATTCAAAGTCTACTTCATATAACACCCTCTCTAAACTTTACTGTAATAAGCAGGCCTACATTTAGCAAAACACTTTGATGCTCGTTAACTACGTTCAGCCATCCGATAGCAACAAGAGGCAGATAGAGGGGGGGCTGTTGCATCTGTCTTACATATGACAAAACCAAGGTTCTGAGTCATTCAGTAATTTGCCTGAGTTGAACATACAAATTAATTGACAACGTTGGTCGGGGCTCAGGGACCTTTCCAATATGGAGTAGAGGTACTTGAGTTCCTGACTTTTTTTGTTTTTGTTTTTAAGATTTTATTTATTTATTTACTTACTTACTTATGAGAGAGAGAGAGAGAGAGAGTGAGCAGGGGGAGAAGGACAAGCAGAATCTGCTCTGAGCACGGAGCCTGACTTGGGATTAGATCCCAGGACCTTGAGATCATGACCTGAGCCAAAATCAAGAGTCAGATGCTCAACCAACTGAGCCACTCAGGTGCCCTGAGTTCTTGACTTTTTTTCAAGGTTCTAGATCTGCACTAATACCATATCCATAAAACATGTGGCGCTCCTTACATTTGCATTAATTACCTTTTCATATAATTAAAACGTCAGTGCCTCAGTCATACTAGCCACATTTCAAGGGCTCAGTACCACATGTAACTAGTGGATACCATATTGGTCATGACAGATGTAAAAACATCCCCACCATCACTGAAAGTTCTATTGGTTGGTCTAAACCAGTGTACACATTAAGTGCTTAGTATCACGTTGTTTTCACAGGCAGTGATGGAAGTGATAGGTACTTAATCAATATCCTTCTCTCTCTCTCTGCTTTCTTCCCAGCCCCGTCTTTTCTTAGTAGTCTCCAAAAATCACTGTCTTTTGCAACAAGGAAGGTCTAGCATAGAGAAATGGTAAGCAGAAGGGGCTTGGCAATTATAATACACACACTGAAAGCTACAAGGAACCTGGCATCCTACTTCAGAATGATTTGGAACTGTCCTGCCATTTCCATGCCAGACCATGTTTTTATAATTAGCTCCTCTGAAAGGGACTCCGTCCTCAAAGCGTGTTGTGATTTGGGGATGTGCTGCGTACAGAAAGGTTCTGTGGCAAAGGAAACATTACGAGACCTCTTCTGTTTATGTTCCCTTCCTTTTCTCCCTGGCTTTTCCTCCTTGCAAAGCGTTCGGTGTGTCTTGTGTGTGTGTGTGCGCGCGCGCGTGCGTGCAGGGGCGGGTAGTTTGAAAGTGTCAAACTGTGCAAGCAAGTGCAAGTGTCATCAAGCGAAAGGAACATTTCCTCTTGTTATTCTGTTACCTGGACAGCCAAGGCCGTTGGTGGTTGACAAGCATTCAGCTTCTGTTTCCCTAAAGAAGCATCTGGCTCTCTGGCTGGTCCTCTCATTCACGTGTGCAGACCGGCAGCTGGGTTTCTCTGGCCGTTGACAAGCTCTGAGTTGCTCCCTGTCTCTGGGAGCCATTTTCTTGGGCTCACCTCTGACCTTTGGCTCACCTCCATCCATTTTTCATGAAGATTTTTATGTGTCTCTGATCATCCCTAAAAAAAAAAACAGGATGAGGCAAATGAATTCTTCATGTTCTTCTCCTATGTTTGTATGCCATCTATTTTAGAGCTTCTGGTGGGCAAAGCAGGACTTTAATGTGCTCTGCATCAGAGGGAAAAAAAAATGTGTTGATCTGAAAGATGTCAGGCCAACAGTTTGTTGCCTACTGAGCATTTACAGAATATTGCTCTTTAAATAATCCTGGACAAAGATGTGACATCTTTAGGGGTAAACAAATAAAAGGCAAAGCAAAACAAACTGAACAAACAAAAGGAGATCTTTTTTTCTTCTTTAAATTTTTTTATTGTTATGTTAATCACCATACATTACATCATTAGTTTATGATGTAGTGTTCCATGATTCATTGTTTGTGCATAAGACCCAGTGCTCCACGCAGAACATGCCCTCTTTAATACCCATCACCAGGTTAACCCATCCCCCCACCCCCCTCCCCTCTAGAGCCCTCAGTTTGTTTCTCAGAGTCCATCCTCTCTCATGGTTCATCTCCCCCTCTGACTTACTCCCCTTCATTCTTCCCCTCCTGCTATCTTCTTCTTCTTTTTTTTTTTAACATATATTGCATTATTTCTTTCAGAGGTACAGATCTGTGATTCAACAGTCTTGCACAATTCACAGCACTCACCATAGCACATACCCTCCCCCATGTCTATCACCCCGCCACCCAATCCCTCCCACCCCCCACCAATCCAGCAACCCTCAGTTTGTTTCCTGAGATTAAGAATTCCTCATATCAGTGAGGTCATATGATACATGTCTTTCTCTGATTGACTTATTTCACTCAGCATAACACCCTCCAGTTCCATCCACGTCATTGCAAATGGCAAGATCTCGTTCCCTTTGATGGCTGCATAATATTCCATTGTGTATATATACCACCTCTTCTTTATCCATTCATCTGTCGATGGACATCTTGGCTCTTTCCACAGTTTGGCTATTGTGGACATTGCTGCTATAAACATTGGGGT
>NW_027397075.1:9324062-9367473 GCF_003265705.2 Callorhinus ursinus | reverse complement strand
ATCATCTGCAAAGAGTGAGAGTTTGACTTCCTCTTTGCCGATTTGGATGCCTTTGATTTCTTTTTGTTGTCTGATTGCTGTGGCTAGGACTTCTAACACTATGTTGAATAGCAGTGGTGGGTGATAGTGGACATCCCTGCCGCATTCCTGACCTTAGGGAGAAAGCTCAAACAAAAGGTCTTAAGAACCGTATGTATAAGATGATTAGATGTGTACCTCCAGTTTGAAATTGAGAAGACTTTTACAGAGGGGGAATCCCAAGTGGAAATGTTAGCTTGCCCATCCCAATCCCAGAACTTTAATACAGCTGGGCAGAAAGAAGTAGAACCCCCCTATAACCATGGTAGCTGGGAGTGTAAGTTGCAGGATGCCATTTGGACAAAGCAGGCGTTCTGTGCAAACTTTAATTATGGAACCTCAGACAAACCCATGCCTCTCTCTTCTGCCATTGGGTTGGCCACCCAGTACTGTTTAAAATGAAGTAGTGGTGCAGCATCAATGAGCAAATCTATTTATTTATAGCTGAGTAACCTTCTGTTTCCCAGTATTATGGGACCTCTGGTGCCTGATAGGAATTCAGATTCCTCTGAATTTCTGGCTTGCACTTAGAGCGGAATTTGGAATCCCAGGGATCTGGGCTCTATTCTCAGAGGGGACCTATTCGAATGTATGAGTACTCTGGTAGAATTTCCACATAGAAGTAGACTATATTTCTAAGAAGCACAAGTCAGGGGGCACCTGGGTGGCTCAGTTGTTTAAGCATCTGACTCTTGATTTTAGCTCAGGTCATGACCTTGGGGTCGTGAGATGGAGCCCCGCATTGGGCTCTGCACTCAGCAAGGAGTCTGCTTCAGATTCTCTCCCTCTCTGCCCCTCCCCCCACTGCTTGTGTGCTCTCTCTGTCAAATAATAAATAAACCTTAAAACATAAAAATAAAAAACAAGTCATAGTGAAATGACTTTTAGAGAAGTGATACCCCAGAACCCAATATCTTAACTAGGAACCTGGCTTCAAGAGACATTGACCACTTAACACAAGATCTGCTGGGGCAGAAGGAAACCTTTGGAAGAGATGGTTGTGTTCATGGCATAGGTTATGGTGATGGAATCATGGGTGTATACTTATATCCAAATTCATCAAGTTGCACCCATGGAATATGTACAGCTTTTTGTATGTCAGTCATATCTCAATCATGTGGGGTTTTTTTGTTTGTTTGTTTTTAGGTGTTTTGTTTTTTTTTTGAAGACATTGACCAGCTTTGAAATAGCACAATACAAATAATAGAGTTATTATTTAAAATTCAAGTAATAATTTTTAAAATGTTGCATTGACACTTGATTGGAGAATGATGCGACATGTTGAGAAGCTACACCAAAGGAAAGCAATGATCTTGAAAACCCACCTCTAAAGTAGAGTCCATTATGCAGATGGGGAGAAAAGTGTGAACCTGACCCTCCTCTTTTTTCTTCACACCTCTCCGCATCACACCTGTCCTTATGAGTCTTGATGGAGGAGAGGGAAAAGTCATGTTCTTGGATGTTGCGAAGGTGCAGTTTCTTCTCCATCTATCTTTGAGATCATAGGAGAGAATAAACCCTGAGAGCCTCCCACTAGAACACACTTCCTTTCTCCCACTCTCCCATGCCTAAGTCCCCAAGCACCGCAACAACAATGACGATGTTATTACATAAATGAAAGCCATAAGGACAAATTAATACTAGTATCCCAGTACTGGCATTTCTATTAATGGGGACAAAGAGCTTAACAAATTGAAGAATCATATGGACAGAATGGAGCTTGGAGGTCACAATTCAGCCTTTATAGAGAGAACTGATTTGTTCTAGGATTAGTAGTAACCTATAGACAAAATTCCCAGTCCATGACACTCAAGCCCCAAAGAAATGAAACTCTTGGGATTCACTGATTGATCCACTGGTTTACTGATTGGTTGATCCATGTATCTAACAAATTCCTACTATAGCTTAGACCCTGTTCCAGTCAATGGGATTCCCCAGAGGAAGAATACATCATCTCTATCCTCAAGAAATTCACTGTATGGAAGAAGAAGAAGAAAAGCATGTACAAATGCTGCGTGCACACAGGCACATAACTGGCTCCTCCTGAATAAGAAATAAGTGCAAAGTGTTGCAACTTCACGAGGTGGTAGCACTGATGGGATAGCAAAGAAAGCTCATAGCACATGTACAACCATAGCATCTTCTTCCAGGCCTCATGCAGAGCACAGACGGAGCTGGACTGACACTTTGCAAGGGGGGGAAATGCCTAGTGCCACACAAGAGGTCCAAACAGGGAGTGAGGACTTGCGGGGGGAGCCAGAATGCACCTAGCTGGCAAGGATCAGAAGGTGATACTTGATGTACTTCTGAAAGGGTCTCCAGAACTTCCTAGCAGAGACAGAGCCCTGGGGTGCCAGGCTGAGGAATGTCCCACAGCAGAGAAACAGGAACGCATTCAGTTCGATTTTGTCCTGGGCCTCTTGGTGCACATGGCATTATTAAGTTTCTAAACATAAACATACTCCTTTTAAAATCCATCTTCAAAGCAGACTGGAGTTCCAGGCCCATGGAGACTTGACATATCAAAAGAAACATGCTGACGCAAACCACCGTACAGAGCTTGATCTATCCTAATATACAATTTTAATGTTTCTCATTTTGCAGCCTTGCCAGCTACCATCTATCATCTACTGTCACATTTAAGTTTCCTAAATTACTGCTTTTTAACTTTTGTCACTTATTCAGCAAAGAGATATATTCTAAAGGCTGGCCTCCCTCCAGCCCACCCCTGTGATTGTATCTTAATATTAATTGTGAGAGAAGGAGAAATAGAGATCTTTGCTCTATTCAGAATAAGGAAGGGTTTGTTTTATTTTCTCCAGTTTCAAATCCAAGCATTGATTTAATTATGTCACCTCTCAATGGCTTAGGGTGAAAAAATAAGAAACTGGTGTGAATCAGGAGAATAGAATGTGTTGGCAGTTGTCATTATGGAAATGAGACAAAGTAGACTCTTTGGGATATTTGTGGCCAAAGGATTGAAGGAAATAGTTCCTGCCTCTTAAAGATGTGGATGTGGAGGATAGCCCTGGTACTGGGAAAAAATAAGGTTGTTGTCCGCTGTGTGTAACTGCCTTCCGTCTCTTATTTGACCTCCAGCTGTTCAACCCTACAGCTGCCGTGGTGTTAGGGCTGACTTTCTGGGCTGATTTGGCCCTTTCCAATCAAGTGGAAATGTCTGCTGGTGGGCAAGGTTGTGAGGCAACCACAGGGTGGTGTGAAGTAACAACACTTATCATAGGATGACGTATGCTCTCCTTTCCCCCAAACTAATTCCAGCTCACCCCTATCTTTTCCAATTTCCAATGTGCCATGGGGTTGGCATTCTCCTTTACTCTTAAAAGTGTCCTGATTTGGGGCACCTCCTGGTTTGGGGCACCTCGGTGGCTTTGTCCATTGAGCGTGGGACTCTTGGTTCTGGCTCAGGTCATGATCTCAGGGTCATGAGATCGAGCCCCGTGTGGGGCTCCACAGTCAGCAGGGAGTCTGCTTGAGGTTCTCTGTCTCCTTCTGCCCCTCCCCGCTCATGCTCTTTCTCTCTTTGTAAAAAAGAAATAATAATATTTTAAAACTTTTTTTTAAAAAGTGTCCTGGTTTGTACAACAAATGATATGGTCACCAGACTCATAGGTGAAATAGCTCTAGCAGGAGGAGGCAATATGGGAAGCGCTAACTGGCCTTGAGCCATGCTCCAGTGTTTGTGGACACCCCTGTCTGTCTACTTACCTGAGGACATGGGGGCAGTTCCTGTCCAGGTTGCTCCATGTGACCAGGGTAGCAACGTTATACCTGAAAACCTGCTCGAGACAGTGCCCTGCGCTTTTCAGAGTAGCCCTTCAGTACTATTATTGAAAGAAACTCATCTGGGGCTGAGGCATATAAGTCAGTCAGTGAGACTTGTCCAGTGGGAAAAATATGCTAAATGATCAACTCCTGATTTCTGTTCATTTGCTCTGTGAGAGGCACCAAAGTCTCCCTGTCCTTGTCTAAGAAAGCAGTGAGGACTTCTGGTTCCAGTTGAGATAGATTCTATCTCCCTCCTGCTTACAACTCAAACACTTAAACAGAATTCATACACAAAGAAACTATCTGAAGTCTCTGAAAAATAACTGATTACAGGAAAATTATTTTTCTTAATTTAAAAAAAAGAGGTTCTTCTACACTCCTCCCACACACTTATACACAAACATAGTTTATTTGTTAATATATTTTTTAAAATGGTATCAAACTATATCTTGCTTCAGGGACTTTTTCCCCCAAAATTATGCTCCAAAGTCTAACCCATGGTGATTTATTTAATATTCATTCTCATCGTGGCATGGTATTCTATTACATGAATATACCACAAATTACTTATTTCCTTTTTCTAGAATTTAGGTTGTTTCCAGTTTCATGTGCTTATGTACTTGTTTTTGCAATAGATTACGCTGCCATGGACATTTTTGTACATGTTTCTGGGGTTGGGGAGCATATGTGATAACATTCTCCCTGGAGTAAAAATGTTAGGTACAAGACTGCCAAATTGTGGACAATATGCAAATGTTACAAGGTAATGCCAACTTATTTTCCAAAGTGCTTGGATGAAATTGTACTCTTACTGGAAAAGCATGAACCAATCATGCTTATGCATACCCTTTCCTACTCTTATAACTGTTAGACTTGTTCTTTTCCAATCTGTTGGGTGTAAATATTATTCTCATGGAGACTTGATTTGCGCTTACCTGCTTTCTACATTTTTTTCATATTATGGAAAACACTAGAATATGTAAACCTCATTCTGTAATAAGTTACAGTAAGGCTTTGTAAGGCTTTTCTAGTCTGGAAGTGATTGGCCCAGGAGATCTGGACATTGCAAACTCCATGTGGAAATACCAAGGGCTGAGAGAGTCAATATTTCATCCACTGAAAAAGTGTATAAAGAATAAAGTAGAGGGGCACCTGGGTGGCTCAGTCAGTTAAGTATCCGACTCTTGATTTTGGCTCAGGTCGTGATCTCAGGGGTCTTTAGATCGAGCCCCGAGTTGGGCTCAGTGCAGAGTCTGCTTGAGATTCTTTCTCTCCCTTTCCCTCTGCCCCTCCCCCCATAAATAAATCTTTAAGAAGATAATATCCATCACTACTGAGGGCCTCCTAAGTGTCAGATGTTTTATACCTATCGTCTTTATTATGCCAGTATCAGACATGAGGGTAGCCTAGAGAAATCACTTGATGCTGAGCCTCGTGAGTTCTGTCTTACTTCGATCACCCAATAAATTAGTTTTGAACTAGTGTTTGAGACAGGTAGTCAGGCTTCAAACCCCACACTCTTCCTCCTAAGACATTTCCATCGATCCATTCTGCCACTCACCTGTCCCCTGCCTCACCTTGCCTAACCTGATGAGGAAAATTATTCTGAGATGATGAGGTGGATCATTTGACTATGTCCAGGAGAAGTCAAGTATAAAATGATACTGATACTGATAATTCAAGACAAAAAGCTACTGGCAGGATCTGTGCACTAACCACAAATGGTGCATGGGTATAAGGTAGCTATCTCTAGGTGGGTGTCCATGCATTTTCGCTTCTCTGGAATAGTCCTGGTGTATACCTGTTTTCCCATTCCAGTTAGTGGCTCCGTTAACTCTCAAAAGTGTCCCAGCTGGGCCATGCAAAGTTTTCCTTCATATAGGAAACACCAGGATGATATTCTCTCTGAACATCCAGGTACACAAAAGTCATGGTTTGCCTTGAAAACAAATCTGTTCTGGACTCAGGTTTCCATTTGGTTGTCATCAACACATTTCTTTGGTGTCTCTTGTGAGAATAAAATGGCAGCGTGGGTGTTTGCACGTTCTTCCGTTTTTCTTCAGCTGACTTTGTCAAGGAGAAAACACGGTGTTGGGGATTTTCTTCAGCTGGAAGTTATTTAAAGTTGCAAGAAACTCCTCTAAGTATTAATTTAACACTCCAGTCACAAACAAAGGATTCCCACTTTGCAGTCAGCTTCCCAGAGTCTTAAAGAATTTAAGGAGCTGGAGATTGCCCAGCACTGCAGCATTTTGAGGTGTAGCCAACATATAGATGTCTTTAATTCTGAAAGACAGGAAATACATGGGTCATTGAAAAAGAGAGAACTAACTCCCAGCCCATATTTTAGTCTTCCCTGAAGCAGTGGTACATAATAGTTAGGTTTTTTAATTGGATGTGAGATTAGAGATATAGAGATAAGGGGATAGATCACCACTTGGGGTTAAGAGGGTGGTTCCTGAAGTCAGATTGCTGGCTTTGAATTTAGAATCTCCCGTTAATTGATCATGTGACCTCATCCAAGTTATCTGTCTCATCTATGAAATAGAAATTAATTTATGTGAAATAGAAATTATAATAAGACAGAGATTGGAGTGAAAATTCTATGATGGAATGCAGGCAAGGCACTTGGGACAGGATCTAACTTACCATAGACACCCACTGTTGCCATTGTTAACTTAAAGACAGAGGCAGCCAGACTCACACAAGTTTGGATTCTGAGGATAAAATTCCATTTCTGGGGAAAGTGAGTATAAATGTCTCCCTCTCCATGCATATGCAATTAGTTGGAAACTTCTATCCATGAAACATCAAAATGCTTCTTTCAGTTTCACCCAACCTCCCCCAGTACCTGTTGCCAGTCTGGTCTGAGCCCGCCTCACCTCCACCCCATACCTTCCTTCCAGTTCATTATGAACAGAGTAGCCAAAGTGGCCTTTGGAAAAGTAAATGTGGTCTTTATACTCTGCTGTGTGAGCCTTCATCAGCTCACCACTGCTCCTTCATGTGATCAGCAAGACCAGGAGTGGCCCTGCCCCTCAAGCCTATGTCATGAGCCAACTGTTGTTTACTATATGCAGTAGACATGATGCTCCCAACTCTTGAGTCAAGCCAAGTCCTCTTCCATTGAATGACCCAAAACATGTTCCCCTCCCTGTCTGTCTGCTCTTCTGTTTACATCTTACTCATTACTCAAGTCTCAGCTTAAAAAAAGGTACTTCTTCCAGGGGCGCCTGGGTGGTTTAGTTGGTTGAGCATCTGGCTCTCAGTTTTGGCTCAGGTCATGATCTCAGTGTCATGAGATTGAGCCCTGTGTCAGGCTCTCTGTTCAGCATGGAGTCTGCTTGAGATTCTCTCTCTCCCTCTCCATCTGCCCTTCCCTCGGCTCATGAGCTCTCTCTCTCAAATAAATAAATCTTTAAAAAAAAAAAAGTACTTCTTTCAGGGTCCCCCCCATTATCACTCAGATTCAGGCACTTTTGCCATGTGGTCTCAAAGCTGCATTTCCTACACACCTATTCCTTACTTAACCTCATACAAACTATAGTTTCTGAAAGCATGCCACTAACTGAAAAAAAAATGAAATAAAAATAAAATTATCTCCATTAATTTTAATGGGATAAGTATTTTAAGGTTTATATCAATGCAGACAATATATACAAATAGTAGATACATATATTTCATGCCCAGTTTTTAAGAACGTGCATATTCGTATGTATGTGTGTATGTGTATGTATGTATATGTACATATGTGAATTGAATAATATAACTGTGAGGAATAAGCAACAGTTTGGAAGTAAATAGCCTACAGGTGAAATACAATCTAAGGGAATCTAACGGAGATTTCTCTGGTCAAAGGAGAAAGAATATTTGACAGTGGGTAGTAGTTGGTGGAGTGGATGGAGAGAAGGGGCATTCTTTGGAAGAAGCATTCTTACCTCTGTATCTATGTTCTGACATTTGGGGGAATTCATAAGTATCTTTCAGTCAAACTGCACTTTAAAGTTATACCACAGAAAATACATGTTGGGCACCTAGGTGGCTCAGTCAGTTGAGCATCTGCCTTCAGCTCAGGTCATGATCCAGGGTCTTGTGATCGAGTCCTGCATCGGGCTCCCTGCTTAATGGGGAGCCTGCTTCTCCTTCTGCCCCTCCCCTGGCTTGTGCTCTCTCTCCCTCACTCTGTCTCTCAAATAAAAAAAAAAGAAATCTTAAAAAAAAGAAAAAGAAAATACGTGTAAAGCAAAATAAAAGCGAAATACAAAATGCTTTATAATGCACAGAAATAGCATCCATGTATGAAAGATGGATTATGTCAGGTGCTACCTCTTTATCCTTCTCACTCAGTGTATGCAAAATGTTTGGAGT
Source organism: Callorhinus ursinus (assembly GCF_003265705.2). Taxonomy (NCBI): domain Eukaryota; kingdom Metazoa; phylum Chordata; class Mammalia; order Carnivora; family Otariidae; genus Callorhinus; species Callorhinus ursinus. The sequence continues at coordinate 9,359,241 of NW_027397075.1, read as the reverse complement.
TTATCCAAACATAGAGTACAATTCAAATTTGGTACACATGACATTCTGTGACTAGAAACTCATATAGAGAGCAAATTGACTATCATATCTAAATAGAACTTCTTACATGTTTGTGAAAAACCATTACAATGGGAAAAGTCATTAAGCTAAGGGTGGCATGAATTTTCAAAATGATACCATTTTATAAATTATAACTGTATAATATATATGTGTGTGTGTGTGTAACTGTATAAATTATAACTTGCCACTTTAACATGTCATTAATAGAGAGGTCCTTCCATAAGGTAATTCCATAATTACACACGTAATTGTCTTAAGTGTTCAGTACGCTCTTTCTACCACTAGAGAATAAACTCCATGAAGGGAATCTCCTGTTGTATTCCTACACCTGGCACAGTGCAATAAACCATGTCTTAGGATGGCGTCTCATGGTGCAGAGATAAGAGCCAGGAAGAAACACAGTTGAATTGAGAGTAAGAAGTGAGTTGAGGGAGGGATGGAGAAAGGGAATATCTTGCACCATTACTATAAAAAGAAGGGAAATAAAATGTGTGCCAGACATATGTGTTGCCTGCATTATTTTACATCTAAAGTGGCATGTATATAGTTAATTGCTAGATTCCTTAGATTCAAAAATAGGGAAGATGTCACCAGATCTAAAAACAATGTCCCTTTTTTCCCCCCTCTGTCCTTTATTATAACATTTGATTGTGATGGTCATCGTAGGGAGTAAAATGACTCTACAAATGTCTTGAGTATTTCACAGGCTAATTTGTTACATAAGCTATATGTGCCGTTGTTTGTTCACTTAGCCCAGAGTGTGATGCCACAGCTACAGATACGCTGAAGAATTTGTGAGTTTCTTAGTATCTGTCCCGGTTGCAGCACCTGGAGCTCAGGCAGCTCCTTTCGAATGTGGTGGTTTGGTCTTCCTGAGCAACAAATTCAATTAGATTCAACAAATACTCTTTGTGTATGCCAAGATCATTTTAACATGAGACAATGCTGGAGAAAAACCACAGCTTGGTGTCTCTTCATATGAAAACAAAATGCACAGAAACTTTGAAAATGACCTTCCTAATGAGGCATTGGAAGCAAAGTTTTATTCAAGCGCCTTTTAGATTCATAGCTGTTTTCAGTTGAGTTAAATCTCCCCATGCCCCACCCCGACACCCCCCCCCCGCAAAAAAAAGAGAAAGAAACAAGTTTGACCGATCTTGAGCCAAAGTCACACTGTTCTGGCTGTTAAGAATATGATTAGCTTCTGAAAGTGACTGATGCCCTGGGTTTTCAATCATGTTAGAATTCTGGAATAATGGAATTTCTTATGAGGTCTACAAAAAGGTCTGATAGACTTTCAACAGCAACTTCCTCCTCCTTCCTGGGAACTGAATTCACTTCTGCCAATCAACTTCTGTTGACTACTCTGTGGATGTATGGGCTTATACTTTGGTCTATGTCAAACGATCAGAAAATTAGTGGCACATCCACTCACTCTCTTGAGTTCCAGCGTCAGCTGATCTTGCTTTGATAGAATTTCACTGGTTCCTCTAGCTTTAAGATTTTACACCAATAGAATTTTTAAGTGAGAACTGATACCAGTCTAGAACATAAGGGAAAGTGGGAGCACATTGCCAATATGGGAACCTAGATTTGAATCCAGGGTCCACCACTGACATGCTGAGTGAATTTTGGCATTGCTTTACCTCCATGTACTTTAACCTCCTGATCTGTAAGATGAGGATTATAGTAATATCTACTCGGGCAGAGTTCACGGCAATCTAGCAGTCCTCATACAGAAGTACCAATGTTATGCTTGCCATTGCTGTTAGTTTTTGAGCTTTTGAAACAAAACATAAAACTCCAAAACTATCTTCCAATGAAGAAACTGCTTTGGATGACTATTCCAGCCTCACTTAGAAGGAGTGGCGATATTATGAGTTTATTTCCTTTAAAGTTAGAGGCAGATTGTTGATAGAGATTGAGAAACACTGCCAGTAGGTTTCCACATTACATTTGCAAGAACATTAAATGCTGCACTTCTCTTTTAAGCATACTTTCTGGGATAGGCCCTATGCCTTTATTAAATGAAGTTGTGATTTTTGGTTTGCATTTTGGCTGGGTCCGTTACCCTGTTAGCAGCTCTAAACACAGGGCAGTAGTAAATCTTAAACAAGGTCTGCTCCAGTTTGGTTTTCAGTATGACTTAGCTTCTACCATACAGACCATCCCATAAATAATAATTTTAAACTCTGAATAAAAGTAAAAACACAACTATATTAAAACACTTGGGAGAATAAAAGCAGGCAGATTCTTGAAAGGGGTCACCCCTTAAAAGGAGGAAATTACCCTGGGTATGTATGTTTCCCAGCTTCCCAGTGTCTAGCAGAAGGCAGACATCCTTCTGGGCCAGGTCAGGTGGCTAAAAAGTCTAATAGGAAACCTACAGTATATCTTGCCTAATAAATCAGAGGATAAAAGCTAAAGATGAGATGAGTGAATGAAAACTCGAGTTGCCTGCAAGAGGTAGAATTTGCACTTTGAGTCCAAGGAGGTTAATTTTCTGCTAAAACAAAAAATAAATCAACATGCTTTGGAGAAATAGAACAGAATTTAGAGTCACAATAACACAATATTTTCAATAGCTATACTGAAAAGGAAAATGTGACAGATTCTTGAAAAAGAAAAAGGCAATCCCTGGAGACCAACCTGAAATAATCAGTAGTTTGGAAGTAGAAGAATTACTTTATTAAAAATAAAATTTAAATTATTTTAAAGTGCCTGTTGCAACTATATTCAGTAATGTAAAGGAAATTATGTTAATAATGAATGGAAAGATAAAAAATGCCAGCAAAGACATTTAAAGTCTTAAGAAAAAACAAATGGATGCTTTATAACTAAAAACTAAAACATTTGAAATTAAAATACACAGGATGAGCTTAACAGTTATATTGGAGATGACCAGGAAAGAGTAAGTTTAAAGATAGGTCAGTGTAAAATATCCAATCTGAAAAAAAAAAACAGGAAGATGAAAGATTGAAGAAATGAACAGAGCCTTAGGCTGTAGGACAATATTAAAAGATCTAATATATTGTAATTGGAGTGCCAGAGGAGAGCAGAGCAGGAACAGGGCATGACTTTTTTTGAAGAAATAATGTCTACACACTTCCTAAATTTGGAGAAAGATATGAATTTAGAGATTAAAGAAGTTTAGTGAAACCCATCCAAAGTAAATACAAAAAATACCACATCTAGACATGCAGACACATCAGAACCAAACTGTGAAAAGATAAAGAGGGAAACTTGAAAGCAGCCAGAGGGAGTAAGACATTACATTCAAGAAAATTATTGCTGACTTCTTATGAGAAACAACGGAGTTCAGGAACGCCTGGGTGGCTAATTCAGTTGAGCATCTGCTTTCGGCTCAGGTCATGATCCCAGGGTCCTGGGATTGAGTCCCTTATTGGGCTCCCTGCTCCATGGGGGGCCTGCTTCTTCCTTGCCTGATGTTCTCCCTGCTTGTGCTCACTCTCTCTCTCTGTCAAAGAAATAAATAAAATCTTAAAAAAAAAAGAAAAGAAACAATGGAGTCCAGAATGTGGTGGAGAAACATTTTTAAAGTGTTGAAAGAAAAAGAAAAAAGAAACTATCAATCCAGAATTCTTTAAAAATATCCTTCGAAAATTAAGGTGAGATAAATCCATTTTCGGATAAAAGAAAGCTAAGAGACTTGATTGACAGCAGACCTGCAGGACAGGAAGGGCTGAAGAAAGTCCCTCAGGTTGAAGAAAAATGATACCAGTTGGTAACTTGGTCCTTTGGGAAGGAAGAACGTTGGAAACCGTTTGAATATTTGGGTGAATATAGAATATAATTCTTATCTTAATTTCTTAAAACAATTTCAACATTTTATGTAGTTCTTTTTTTTTAAAAAGATTTTATTTATTTATTTGAGAGAGAGAGAGAACGAGAGATAGAAAGCACGAGAGGGAAGAGGGTCAGAGGGAGAAGCAGACTCCCTGCTGAGCAGGAAGCCCGATGTGGGACTCGATCCCGGGACTCCAGGATCATGACCTGAGCCGAAGGCAGTCGCTTAACCAACTGAGCCACTCAGGCGCCCCATCAACATTTTATGTAGTTCTTGACAGGTAATAGATGCTTCATAATTTGGGATTGAATAAAAAAAATGAGGGAAGGTGAAGGGAGATTTGCCTTGAGAGAAAAACCATGCATGATCTTCTCTACTCTAGTTCTGATGAAGAATATATAGTATTTGAACTCAGACATGGTGATTTTATGATAAGCCAAAGGATCACTTCAAAGGCAGGTCTTGAATAGCTCCTAAATACAAGGGGCTTTGCAGGTGTTCAATAAATTGTTGTCTTGAGCAGGGCCCTGGCATAATAAATACGTGGCATATCCCTGTATGATTTCCTACCAGGTCCTCACGTTGGTTCAACGGAATGAGGGTCCAGAAGATAAGGAAGCCCAGTTCAATGCCCATAGCCTCTTAGTGTTTAAGTGCACGGAACGGGATGGAGATGGATAGAGGATGGTGAAGGAGAAGCCCAGCAGAGCAGACAAAGTCCTTATTCTTTGATTTTGCAATCTAATCTAAATAACAGGGCAGTAGGGCAGGTCTTTATCAGCAACTACTCATAAACACATAGATGGATCTCTCTTGAACTGTTCTATGAAACCAACATTGATTCCTTAAATATGAGCATTTTCAATGCATAGTCAAGCAGTGTTTGACCTGAACATCTACTCCAAACTAGATATACTTCATCACCAAGGAAACAGGCTGAGAAAAATGAAAATCATTTGCCTAGGGTTATATAGTTAGTTATTGTGAGAACTAGGACTGGAACCAGCATTTCTAAATTTCCCCTAGCCAGCATTTCATTCAGGACAACTTTGAACATATAAATATGGACATTTTATTTTGATTGCTGGGAGGAGGGGGGAAGGGGGAATCCCTTGCATCCTGGTTGTAGGTTGATTTGCCATTTCCAGTATGTTTCTTCAAGCATCAATGAAAGTTGCCATACATCCCTGACTCCCAGGCATAGAACATACACATACAACTTTAAATCTGAGTTGTTTTCTCAAAATCATTAATACTACCCTAAGTACCAACAAAGCACCGAGTCCTTTTTTAAATACCAAGCACTGTGGGGGGGGGGGGGAAAGACACCTTAAAAAAGCATTAGTTCCTTGAATTCTTACCAAGACCATGTCAGGTCTTATTCCCATTTTACAGGTGAGAAAACTGAAGTACCAAGAGATTAAGTAACTTGCCATTTGTCATGTTAATAAAATGAAGGCATGGCCAGAAGTTGAACCTCTGTAATCAAAATCCTGTACTGTTAACCATTCCATCACCATGACGGTAAGTGAGCTGAAGCTGTGCCTGACCTTGATGGCTGGTGACATATTAGCACTGGGCTGATGGAGTGGGAGCCAATTCATAATTTATCCCAGAAAAAAAAATGCTCCCTCTATCTTGCCGCTGACGACTGAACCCTTTAGCGGCATCGAGGGGAATTACATTGGAAGAAAAATGGCATGTCTCTGAATACTACATTATCTTCGGGTCCACTAAATTGATTTTTATTTTCCGAGATAAAATATTTCCAGGAGTTCTGTCTGGATTGGCAGGAGGCCAGGGACAGTTGAACTTTTCCACCAACGCTTTTGGGTTCGCCCAAGCCTGCTAGTTTCAGAGTCTCCTCGGGAAAGGCTATCGATGTGGAAAGAACATAAAACTTCAACTCAAGCATGGATTTGAAGAATGTGACTTCTGCACTTCTCGGGGAAGAGGCCCCACAAGACAGAAATAAAACAGAAAGGGGCCGCCCTGCTTTCACCAGAAGAATGAGGGACTTGGGGCACCTGGATGGCTCAGTCGGTTAGGCATCTGACTCTTAATCTCAGCTCAGGTCTTGATCTCGGGGTTGTCAGTTCAAGTCCTGCATTGGGCTCCACACTGGGTATGGAGCCTACTTTAAAAAAGAAGAAGAAGGAGAACTAGGGACTCAAATCTCCCCTGGCCCCTTCTTGACTGGCTGAATCCAGCATCTTCTCTTTTCTCTGCACCCAGACAGTAAATACTCATAAAACAAATAAGTGTGCCAAAAACAGCCATCATTTACTGGACATATTTTGTATGCCAGATGCTGTTCTAAGTGCGTTGATTACCTTGTTTAATCTTTGCAATAAACTGATGAGGTTGATACCATTATTAGCCACTTCTGCCAGACAAGGAAACTAGTAATCTAGAAAGGCTTAATCAGAAAATCAAGCAGCTAGTTGCTAAGGTTGAGATTCAAAATCAGATCTGGTTTGACTTCAAAGGTTGTCTTCAACCCTAGTTGCACAGTTGAGTCATCAAGAGATAATTTAAAATACAGCAATACCTAAAGTCACACTCACAAATATAATACAGTTGATCTGGAATGAGCCCTGGGCATCATTTTTTTTTTTTTAAACTTAAGTGATGCTGACGTGTATCCAGAGACACTACAACACTAAGCCTTGGGGATACTTCATATGAGCAAGCAAAGCTCACCGAAACAGTGAAGTGACCTAATGATGGTGTTTACCTTCATAATACTTTACATACCACAAAACCTTCTTACTCGAAAAGGACCTCAGTTCCTCCAACTATGAAGACTTGCTGAATTGTGTCTAAGGTTAATTTTAGTCTTCCGCTTATGCAGGAAGTAGTAATATTTTTTCTTGGTTGCTCCAGAATATTCAGAAACATCCAACCATCCTCCAGGCAGCGTTCAGGAAGGTCATCCCCAATCATCAGTCACTGATAAAGTACAACATACTAACCGCACCTCAAGCCTGAGAATATATTAATGATTAGAATAAACGGAGACCACCAGAAATCTAACCATTAGCTCTATAAAATCACTAATCCAACTTCTAAAGTGACTCATCAGAGGAACAAAATAATTTTCATTTTAACCACTCTGGTTAGAAAAGGTGTCCATTTCTACATACCTGCAAGATTAGTCAGTCATCCATCTTTAATCGGTTGAGTGAGAAGGGTCTACTTCATTATCAAAGGACAGTCGCAGAAAAGTGACAGTTCTACAGATCGTTATGAATGATACTTTGTTCAAAGGGACTATTCATTGCCCATTTTTGTAACCAGCATGGCTTTCAAGGGATTTCAATTCAGGTAGAGCATGTCTTGATTAAAGTAGATTTAAATCTAAATAAAAGATATCTAAATGACAAGATAAGTGCTCTGGTGGTCCATTCATTGGGCATCCCGTAGTCTCAGAAAGCCAAAATAGAAAAATTGACTTGGTTTCAACATTCTAATATTTACAAAATGTAACTGATCCAAAAATGAATCCTATGAGAAGTAGCAGAAATAACTAGTCCTTCCTTTATTTAAAAAAACAATGTGCTATTTCATGAATCAATAAAGTATATTATAAATTTATAAATTATGAAATAATAACAAAATGTGTAACAGTGCACCAATCAATCAACAAAAAAGGAAGAATATCACCGACACCTTTCAAGGCTTCCTTGTGTATCCAACCTTGGATGCATCCCCTACACTGAGCCTAAAGCTAATTAACCGTCTCCTGAATTTTGTGATTATCAGGGCTCTGCTTTTTTATAAAGTTTTCCCAAGTAATGCTTATTCAGCGTGTCATTCACGTCTCAAGTTTGGGAGCCTTATATAAATGAAAGCATGGTGTACATACTCCTTTAAAATTTTTGTTTTACCTTTTGCTCAAACAAGCTCTGATATGGGTAGATATTGTTTATTTATTTTACCTCTGCATGATGTTTCAGTGTATGAATGCCATAATTTATTTACCTGTTCACCTATTGTTGGATTTGTTGGATGTTTCCAGGGTTTTGTTTTGTTTTTGTTTTTTTTTTTAATGTCATTCTGGAAACAATGGTGCTAACAGTGTTTAAGGCTATATATTTTTCTAACTATATTAAATAATCACAGATGTATTCTAAAGCAGTTGCAAATATTTATGCTCCCAACCAGCAATAGTATGTGAGTGCCCATGCTCCATATGCATATTTTCAGCTTTTAAATTTTGTCAAACTGGCCAATAGAAACATTTCATTGTGGCTTTAATTTGCATTTTATTTTTCCACTTACCATTGAAGATGAGCATCTTTTCCTATCTTAATGGCCATGTGTCCTTTCTCTTCTGGGAATGCTGATTCAAGGATTTTGTCCATTTTATTTATTGGTTGTTTGGTATTCCTTACTGAGTCTAGGGGAATTTTTAATGTATGCTGTTACTAACATTTTGCTGGTTTTGCGTGTTGCTGACGTCTCCCAATTTATAGTTTGCTTCAAGTCTTGTGTGTTGGGTTTGGGCATTGATGAACAAAAATTCCGTATTTGGATATAGTCAAATTTACGGACTTTTTCTCTGTAGCTATGGTTTTGTGTCTTGATTAAGAAATTCTGCTTTACTCAGACGTTATAAAGACACTCTTTATTTTTCACTCTCAAGTTTTAAAATTCAGTCTTTCATATTTAAATATTTAACTTTCTTGAAAAAATGAGAAGGTGAAGATTCTCCCTCTCCCTGGCTCTCTTGTTTTCTCTGTCATTCTCCTGGTGTATAATCTGTTGGGTTGACATGGTTTATTAAAGAGGCTCCCTTTTTCTCACTGATGTATGGTTGCTGTTCTCTATCAGACATGAAGTTTTCATATCCATGTAGGTCTGTTTCTACATGGACACTTTTTTTCTCTTCTTTATCCTGATCCATTGCTCTGTGCATCTCTGTACTATGCCCATACCGTCTTAATTATTACATACTTTCATAGTAACTCTGATTGAGTTTGGCAATTACTATTCTACCATTTTGTTTTCTTTAGGCATGTCTTGGCTATTTTTGACCCCCTTATTCATCCATATACATTTTAGAATCAGATGTTTACATCTGATTACATCTGATCTTACACAAAAGACACTATAGGGACTTCACTGGTCATTGAATTGGATCTTTTGACCAATTTGGGGGATAACTGGCATTTTTTGGCATTACTAAGTCTTCCTGGAATGTGGGGTATGTATCCATTTACTTAAGTCAGTTCTTTAGGAGCCTTCCATAAAGTTCAGACTTTCTCCCAAAAGGTCTTGTCCATATTGAGTTAGACCCAATCTTTGGAGCTTTGCTCATTCTGTTTTTCTATTCCTTATTTTTTCTTGTTCTCTCTGGGACAGACTGAGCTTCCCCCCCCCCCCTGCATCCATTATCTGGTTTGTTCTTTACCAGTTTGTAAGTTACATTCTTTATTTCTAAGGTTACAGTGGCTACTCTAAAAATTATAGCAACCATACTTAGTAGAGTCAAAGTTGGTCTCTCTTTAACTTCCTGCTGAATATTATACAAAACTTAGAATGCTTTAACTTGAATCATCCTCCTCCCAATTCATAGTCTGTTAGTTTATCTTTGCCCAGTATGTTGGGTCCATCCTGTGCATATTTTAGCCCCAGAAAAGGATAATATTTGCATCATTTTATAGGGACAAATAGTGTTCACATGTTGACCATTTTCTTTGATCATCATTCCAAGATCTACCTAAGACCTTGCTTCCAGGATCAAGTGAGTTATGAAAACAGAAAGCTCTTTTTTTTTTTGCTTCATTTTTTTTGTTCATTTGTTTTATAAATGCATATTCAGGACCTACTGGACTAGGCACCACTTTCTCTCCAAACCTGTGTTCTAAGAGAAGAAAAGACACTAATCATGCTCACAAAAACACAGCATTATAAGTGGTGATAAGTTCTGTGAGAGAATGATATCTGGGGTTATGGGAGTAATGACTAGGGTGGGGGTTTCCCCTGGTCTGTGGTTCATGAAAAGTTAGGCTGAGATAAAGACCAGGAGGTCTCCCCTAAGGGTGGGGGGAGGTGCACGGCAGAAAATGTGGGGTAGTCGAGGAAAAGTTGGGATCATTTCCAACAGAGCAAACAACTTGTCAAAACTCAGTATGAGGAGAAAAGAGCTCAATGTATCTGGGGAACATAAAGAAGGCCCCGTAGTGGCACGCATAGGAGAAGGGTCAGGGGCCACATGGGAAAGGAGGTAGCAATCTTACATCCAAACCTTGGTCTATAATCCCCAAACTTTCTTTTCCACTTTGCACTATCCTCATTTTACCAAGAGGGCACTTGACATTCAGAAATGTTAAGCGTCCTGAGTTCCAACAGTTAGAAACTGACTCACCTGGGATTTGAACCTTTTCATCCCATTTGCAAAAGCTCATCCCCTTCTCATGGGTCTACACCGCACCAATCTCCAAGGTGAGGAACCAGAATTGCATCAGGGGAGTTATTCATTGTCACTGAGCTAAGGAGGAACCTGATAGAAAATTTTTATATTCCTTCTCTTGTTTGATTTTTATTTTTGTTTTTAAGCAAAGTGGACCTGGCAGGGGTGGGCAGAAGTCTTCCAAATTCCTATGCCCTTCTGCTAAATGGTTTCTCATGCCCGAAATCACCTTCTCCCTGGGTAGTCATCCCACCGTGTCCCTCAACTCATTTACATTCTCCAGTAAGTCAACCCTGATTACTCAAGATGCATAATATCACTCTCCTTCCCAATCAGAACTAATAGGCAAATAGCCCCAACCCCTCAGCAGTTAGTGTTTCCAGCAGAGAGAAACAAAATTAATACATTAGTGAAGCCCCCAATGAAATCCACAGACTGATGTAGCTTACTAAGCGGTGAGGCATCTTAGAAAGAAAACAAGAATGCCCAACGGCCTGTCATTTAAATATTTTTTAGTCATTATTATAAAAGCTGTCTTGGAATCAGTTTCCATTTCTATATCTGCAGGTAACCATCTTTAAAATGCATCGGCAATGATTTTTCTTCTAACATTAGCATCATCATCACATAAAATATAAAAATATGAACACTTGAAAAGGAAAAAAAATGTTTCTTACCAAGGACAAGATCTTTGAACAGCTCGATGAATTTCCTTTTTGTTAATTCTATAGGAATGGTGGTCGTCCACTGTGTATAATTCTGAATTCCAGTTTTTGATTCATGCAGCATTATACAACAAATACAATATAGAGAAGTATATAATAAATAGCGATTATGTGATACCACATGATTTTTTTTTCAGACATTTCAAATCACTGCACAACATACCATCAAGTTGGTGAACAAGAGCACATGTAACCCTCTTCCTAAGTTGGGAATGTAGGCATTTTCCACTGGTTTGTTCTACTGAATAAGGCTGACATTTAACCCTCTCACACATTAATTCCATTTTATTTCTTTGATCTTCATAATTCAAAAAGTTTTTGTGTGATCAGAGTTAAAAGTTGAGAAACCAAATCCCTGCCCTATCGTTTAGTAGCCGTGTGGCAGAGCTCTGTGGGGGCATTAATATCCCCATATTTGAAAGGTAACAAGACTGCCCACCACTGCAGGATTGCTGGGTAAATCATTCCATGTCTGAGGAAGCACTCTTTATAGGTGAATGTGAATACAAATGAAAGGCGTTATAAAGACTTTATCCAAAAGACAGATAATCCTCATGCTTGCGGGGCTGTGCTAAATATTACAGAAGGAATTGGAAGTAAAAAAGATAATTCTGTCTGAATAGGTGCTATATTAATAATAATAAGTGATAATTCTAGATTGCCAGATTTAGGGTAATTATTTTAATTATATGTTTCACCATCTGGATGACAGTCCTGGGTGTTTAAACAAGTTTTCAATTAGTATTTTGAGGAAGTGCCAAGAAAATTTTTCTCCGAGCATTAAATTTCTTTCTCTGCTTTCATAACAATTTCCGCTCGCTGTCCCTTTTAATTTTAGGTTTTAAAAAGACCCGCACCTCTGGCAGCGTGAATCCGGTGACAGTGGCAGTCAAGACAACAAAGTGGGAATGAACCCTGGCTCTGACACACAGGTAGGAGTTTGACTTCCTGGTGCTTCGGTTTCTTTATGTATCAGACCGGAAAGGATGCAGGCTGCCTCTGATTGTAGAGAACATACAATGTGACAAAGCACAGCCAAATGCTGGCACAGTGCCTGGCCAACAGAAAAAGTTCTTGTACATATTCTCTCTGATGAGCAATGGCAAGAACAATGTTTTGAAAATTGCAGAGCTATTCCGGGCAGCACATCTAATTGCCTGGTAGCCTCCCACCCACCCTGCAAGTTGCAGATGATGTGCCCACCTTCTCCAGAGGTGGAAACTGAAACTCACAGACTTTAAGAAATGCACCCCTGTGACTCAGTGGCAAGGGGCTCCAAGCTGGAGGAGTCCCACCTTTTTTTTTCCTGAACTGTGGGGTCTCCCAGTGTGAGCAATTCATATTAGAGATCTCCCTGAGCACAGGTTTGGTGAAGGATGATGCAAAACAGATCAAAAAGAACTCACCAGAGCTTACCCTCAAGCGTGGCCACATACTAGGTGTTACTTAACAGAATCTTCCCAGATACTCTGTTTTAGGTTTTACTCTTCTCGTTTCGCACCCACAAAACCCTCTGACTCCTAGCCTGTATCCCTTGTTACAAGTGCTTAAAGCAGATCAAGAAATGAGGTTCGTAGATAAAGGGTGGTGCCCTAAAATCCAAATAGGAATGTATCTCTTAACTTCCCCTGCCTTTGGGGTGCGAGAGGAGGTGTCCTCTGTCAGCATCTGGCAAAGAGCAAAGATCAGTTTATGAGATATGGGCAATGAAGATATTTTAAGGTGTTTGCAAGAGATTTTCTGTAAGTAGAGACCTGAGTTGGAAATGCAAAGCTGAACCTCTCCACGCGCCAGGGAGGGGAAAGATGGTAACAGTGGATCATTGCCTCTCTCTTGATAGTGAGTGATTTGCAATCTGAAAGTGAAGTTGGACTGGTAAGGGAGAGAGAGATAACAAGGAAAAAAATATTCAATTTGAAGTTGCCTTCAAGGAAAAATGTCACCCGGAAAATGATTTTATCAGGTTTGAAATGCAAATGCAATAAAATCCCTGACATATTTGGATTGGTAAAATAATATATTTCAGGATTGGGTGAAGAGAGGATTTTAGCGTAGGGGAAGTTGTGGGTACATTCGACTGGCTACAATAAAAATTTAAAAATCACCATCTCAGAAAAGTAAAGCTTCTAACCCTGGGTTGTGACTTTGTGTCTGTGATAATATATTCGGCCTCGGTCAAACCTCTTTCTAGGACCTTATCCCCGTTTTTCTATCATGGGGAGACATATAAAAAAGAAGGTCTCCGGGCACATGGGTGGCTCAGTCAGTTAAGCATCTGACTCTTGATTTCAGCTCAGGTCATGGTCTCAGGGTTGTGGGATGGAGCCCCGCTTCCAGCTCCACACTGAATGTGGAACCTGCTTGAGATTCTTTCCCTCTCCCTCTGCTCTTCTCCCACCCCCACTTGCACATGCGCACTCTGTCTCTCTCATCAAAAAAAAAAAAAAAAGGAAGATATCAGAGCAACATGGTCTGTATTTCTTTGTACCCACCTTATGGTAGACAACGGTTAGGTTGTCTACCTAAGAGTCTGTTACCTGTCTACCTAACAGTCTGTCTACCTGTCTGTAGGTCACCCTAACAGTCCCTCTTTGCTAATGCCTTGCTACCGCCCTCAGGGATGGCCTTCTGTTGTCACACACCCGTGATTGCCATCCATCGCTTCCATAGAGTTGAATGTTATCAGGAGTCACACCTCACCCAGTTGAAGCCAGCAAGATTGTCAATCCTTGATATTTCAAATAGGGCGTCCCAGGGCTGAGGAGCTCTGGAGATAAATATGGTTTCCAAGAAAGCAAAATAAAACAGATATGTAGAAACAGGGAAACACGAGAAAGGGCAGACATCCCAAGAAGCCCTACAGAAATGGGGCGTGTTCAAGACAGAGAAGACAGGGACCCCCCGCCCCCACCCCCGCCCCAACATCTAAAGAAAGCTGAGGAGAGAAGCCTCACTCTATGAGAATGAATGTCTCTAGGTACAGTCTTTTCAGAGGTGCATCCCATACTTGGGGAAACACTGACCAGGAGGGTCAATAATGGGTCATTTAGCAACTAGGGAGCTTTTCCCCGAGGAAGTATTCCAGAGGGACCAGAATCAGCAAGGGGAGAAGTTACCTGGCTACCAGGTAGCTAGAACCCTTCTGGCTCAGGGCAGTGACGATTCTATGATGTAGTGAAGTGTGCTTCCTGTAGAGAACCCAGACCTTGCCTCCACCTGGTCTCTTGACTGAGGCCTTGGGTCGAAGCGGAGGCTTTGGGCAGGGGTGGGGTGGGGGTGGGGCGCGGAGAGACCTTGACATCTGCGCATGCGTATTGCACCACAGTTAAAGCTCCTGTTTTCCAAGACAGATGCGTGAGGGGCCATTTGTGATTTGCCTGGCAGGCATACAGATCTGGCTGCGCGGCACTCACGGCAGCTCCTCATTTCTCAGTGTCACCGTGGGTCTTGTATAACGTGCATTGTTTGATTTTCCTAGCAATGCAGTAATGATTTCCTACTGATTGAGTGGGAAAGCGTGCCAACGCGTGTCTGCTCCGGGGGGCGGGGGGAGGCACCTGCGGGCCCGTTCCCAGAGGAGCGGGTGGCACCCAGGAAAGGGCCATGGGCCTTCTGGCTTCTCCTGCAAGAATCCAGAGTGGACGAGGACCCCGTACCTCTCTTCAATGGAGGTGATGAAGGCCACACATAACAAGAGTGCAAAATAGCGTGGTCTTTGCAACCAGAAGTACCTGAGCTCTATGCCATCCCTGATGTATATGTTATGTAAAGTTGGGTAAACACATGATTCAATCTCTTTAAAGGCTTAGTTTCTTCATAAATCAAATGAACTTAATAAAATACCAAGTCAAAGACCCTTATGAGAAACAACTGACATAATAGAAAGTAAGAGCACATAAAGCATCTGTTCCGTTCCTCCTTTCCCTCCACTTGCGGCGGGCAGGAGGCTACAAGACTGCAGGATGGGCAGGAGGGAGTCCCGAGCTTGCCTTTGTCAGCTCACCCCCCTGCTGCCATTCCGGAGGAAGATGGGGCTGGGAATTATGAGAAAGTGCTTTACGTGGATTTGGGGGCAACTGAGGCAAACACATAAACCAGCTCTTTTTCCTGAGTTTGCTGTGACTCACGTTCATTCACTTGGTGAGCAAATATTTCTATGGAGTCACTGCCATATGCCAGGACCAGTGGTAGGTCCTATGGATTCGCTGGTAGAAGAGAGAAGCATCATTCTTGGGCTCACTGAGCTTATAATCTACTCATGCTGACTTAGTAAAACACATGTGATGAGCGTGGAGAAAAATGACAAATACCATGGGTGTCTGTTACATGGAGAGCACACAAAAGTCTGCAGAGTCAGGAAATATTTCGAGGAGTGGGTGATTTTTTAATCCAAGCCCTGAATAATGAATTCACTCAGCTCAGTGGTGAGGTGTGGCAAGAGAGGAAAAACCTGGATCAGCTGAGGAATAAAAATGAGTTCAGCATATCTAGGGGGCCCTCAAAGAGTAGCCAGATTTTCATTTTGCTAATTAATTATCTTTTAAAGTGACTGTTTAATATCATTTCATGGAGAAAAAAATGTTTTAACACCAGGAAAATAAGGAGACACCATCAGATTCATGTCGGCTTTTTAAATTGAATAAATTCAGTATTATAGGAATCTACTTCATTTTGCTTACTTTTACTTTATAATTTGTCAGTGACCACTGCAGCTTTCCAAAAGATGGAGAGAAAGAACAAATTCATTCTTACTAAGTGGAGCTTTCATACCCAAATTGACAGCTTATTTTCTACGAGTGAGGTGACCCAGAAGATGGAAGAATACCAAAGACATTCATTCATTCATTCATTCACTCATTCAGCAATATTCCTTAAGATAATTATCAATCAATCGATCTTTCTCCAACAGATTGCTAGAGTTAGGACTGAGTTGACACAATCTGAGTTGAGCCAGTCTAGATTTTGTCCCAGCCATAATGAGATTCAAATATTTACAGAGCAGGATCAGGACTTTCCTTTCTATAGGGATTGGGATCTGAGCCCTGGCCAGACTCAGAGACTCACTGTCCTTTGAATCCAGCCACTAGCTCTGAGGGGCACTGAGGAGTCCTCCCTCTTGTGAGTCCCACGTGGCTTTCTGTGCCCCAGGAGATTTCTACCCACCTACCCCCCCTTCAGTTGGCTTCCACCTGCCCCTAGTGAAGGTCCCGTGTGCACTGGAGGCTATGTCTCTGCTCTGCTCTGCCGCAGTCTTTTGCCAGCCCCCGCCAAACACCCAGTCTGTGCCTCAGGGTTTCATCAGCTCTTCATACCTTCAGTGAGCCACTGCCATCACTCTGAAAAGGGTCCAGACACCTCGGGCTTCCTCAAGGCCCTCCTGAGGAGTAAAGCCCCCCAAGGTAGAATCCTCAGGTAGGCGCAGACTGGCCCTTTGCCTGGAGCTCCAGCAGATTCTAATCCATCCTGCCAGACAACAGGTCTGTTAAAAGTCGGGCAGATTTCTCCTTCCCATCAATGGTGCATTATCTCTTTCTCTTCCCTTGCCCGGGGGATAAAAGAAGCCATGGGTTTCTTCTCTCCTGTAAACAGCTCAGCTCTTTCTGGATTCTAGTTGATTTAGGGTTCTTTCCAGCTCTAGATCTCTCCTCTCTTTCCTCCTCCGTTTCCTTCTTTTTCTCCCCCACCTCTGTCTCCCCGCCTCTGTCTTTTTTCCTCTTTGTATATAAAGCATAGGAAATAAAGCCAAATTCTACATACTGCTCTCCTCAAGGACATTTTTCTACCTCTCTCCCAGAAGTAACAATGAATTCTTCGGTATATGTGGTCCATAATTTATATACTTGGCCTAACCATAAAAATGTAAAGAGTTGTAGAATGTTATCGATTTAGATAAATTGTATATACCCTGCATATCATTCTGAAATGGGCTTTGTTCACTCAAGAGTCTGTTTCTGAGATCTATCCTTGCTAATACAAATGGATCTAGTTCTTTGATTTCATCTTCCATTTACTACTCCATCCTGTGAATATGCTACTGTATATTTATCTGTTCCCCTCCTCGTAGAGGAGGCTTGTTCTTTTCTAAGGGTTGAGGATATAAATACAGAAAAAAAAAAAAAAAGGGGGGGGGAGTAAAGGTAGGTAATTTGAGCATCCGTTTTACACTAGACATTACTCTGGGACCATGGACATAAGGAAAGATATCATACCTTTGCAGTCTAATGGGAGAGACGGGGAGGTGAGCAATAATTGAATTTGCATTTTAGGAAGATTAATCTTACAGTATGTAGGGCATATGGGAAAGAGTACTGGAGACAAGGGGAAAAAAAAGAAATGGCTGTAATGATCACAGAGGTCCAGATGAGGCACTGCTGAGGTCCAAATAAAGCAGTGGTTGTGAATGGTGATAAATATTATGGATGTGGGATCAATGTGGCCAATACAGGGAGGTGAGCAGGGGTGGGGTGTGTGCCCAAATCTGTCTTCCCCAAAGCCTCTGTTTGCTCACCAAACTAAACCAAACCAAACCACGTGCTGTCCTGAGAGACTAAGGAGCACTTTGTAGAGAGACCAGATGTTTGGGATAAAATAGCTCATAGTGCCTACTCTTAACAAGCCCAGGAGCCTTAAAAAGTCCAGTGAGAGAGGTAAACAAACTGACTTTATAACATAGAACAAAACCGTATTGTCTACCAACGTGTCTAATCCCAGCATTAAGTGGGCACGAAGGATGAACAGCTGAGCCAGACCGTAAAAGCGAGGGGGTATTTCCGAGGGATAATGTCATTCCAGCTGAGACAGAAGGACAAGTGGTATGTAGCCAGGGAAAGAAAAGGACTACATGGGTTCCATCACATTCTGGGTTGAACAAATAATTTGCAGCACGCTGTGATCCGTACAGACGGTGGAGTCGTATTTCCTACCTGCCAGATGCAACCCTAAGTTTATTGCATCCTCATAACAACCCCATAAGGTGGGTGGTACTACTACTCTGATCGCCGTTTCCCAGAGGAATAAAGTGAGACACAGAGAGGCTACTGTACTTGCCCAGGGTCACACACCTAGTCAGCAGCAGAGCGAGCAAGGAATTAAACCCTAACAGCGTGGCTCAGGGCCATGTTCCCAGCCCCTGTTCCCAGCCATTGCTCACTGTGATTACATCCAGTTTCGCACATTTGCAAACAGTGGCCCGTGTTCCAACTCGGGATTCAGCAGGGTTTTCTGGACAAAAGTTCCAGGTAGGAAGAGTCAGAGAATATGGGGTTGGGGGTGGCCGGGGGGGGGGGTAGAGGAGTATCTCAATGAGGGAGGATAGTGTGGGTGTGCCACGGAATCCCCCAGAAGCAAAGGCTAGTTGGGATGGTGACAAATGGAGGACCTAGAAACAACATTAAAATGTTACCAGCAGTGGATGCAGCTGGTGGGGCCGCACCTGATGCTTCTGGTCCCTGTCCTCTGAGTCCACCGTGATGCAGGGGACTGCCAGCCCCTGGTCATTTCTCTCGCATCCTAGCCTGCGATATATCCCACTGGTTTCTGAACTTTCTCCATCGGGACCATTTCCAGGCAACTCTGTCTTCGAGCAGGCACTGTATAAAGGTCAAGTTCCTTCATTCCTCCTCCTCTCTTCACACACTGGATGAGCATCCACTGTTGACAAGACCGTGTGTTTCATTACACTGACATGGGCATGAAGGTGTGGGGTTGGTAGCTCCAAACATGGGTGGCCTATGAATTCCCTTCTCCTAGAGCTAGCAGTCCAGTAGGAAGAAACAAAAACATTTACCCTGGACCAGTTTTGGTTTTGCTTTTGTTTTTCCATCAGAGGAGTCTTGAGAAGCTGCTCTTGTGATGTCAGGAGGTCGGTGATGGGGTGGATCTTTTCATACAGTGCTCAAACTGGAAGAAAGCTCAAAAATAATTCTGTGTTTTGGTTTCCATCTTTGTGCTTCAGAACCGTGGGGTCTTCCCAGAGTTGCTGAATATAGATCTAGTCTTGCCTGACAAATTAGTAGATCTGTGAAAGTATTAAAATATAACTACTATCACTATGATTAATGAAATATAATTTAATAATGATAGCTAAGAGTTACATAGCATTTTCTGTTCTCCAGTAATTTTTCTAAGTGCATTCCAAATAGAAACCCATTTTGTCTTTACAACTATCCTATGAGGGCAGTACTATTATTATCCTACTTTATAGATGAGGGAATTAGACATAGAGGGGTTCTGTAGTTGGTACAAAGCTAGTAAGTGGCAGACATGAGAACTGTACTCACATACAGTTTTGATTCTGGAAACTGTGCTTTGAAACGCCAGGAAATCTTTCCCCGTATTTATAAATGAGTGAAACTACTGAATACCTAAAAGGTACATTTTCTTTATTTTCTCAATAACTACTTTTTAAAATTATCTGAACGTTTAAAAAAAGTTTTGGTCTTAAAAAAAATAAAGCTCTCACAGTCAAAAAGATTGGTTTCTAGAGGTTCAGATCAATCTCATTTTACAGATGAGTAAATTTAGAGAGGAAGTGGCTTTCCCAGGATCACAAAGTAAGATAGGAACAGAACCTGCATTAGCCTCCAGGCAGTGCAGAAACATGGGTAAGTGTAGGCTTTGAGACAGAGGCAGCTAGATTTAAATCCCAGATCAGCCACTTGCTGGTTCTGTAGGCTGCATCACGTTGCTCATTTGCCCTTAGTCTGTTTCTCCACCTGTAAAATGGGAGGACATTCTATCACCCTCACAGGATTGTTTAGGGGACTCAATTGAGACAATGTATGTAAGTTGCCTAGCACAACGCCCACACATGGTGCCTCTTGGATTGTTAATGGTATTACTGTTGTGATAATTACGTTATTTTAATCCACCCAGATCTCCTCAACTTAGGTCCAGTGGTCTTTCCGCTGTATCACATAATACTTCAGGTAAAACAACCTGCTGGTACGAAAGTGCGCCCCTCCCCCATGTTCATCAATAGGTGAACTGTGGCGCCGACCACAGGCCAGTAAAATTGGCTCCATGACTCATTACTGTATTTGAATTGCCCAAGCTTGGTGAAAGAGAACAGTGTTCTGGCTCTGTCAACCATCAGGGACTCCCGTTTTCAGTTGTCAAGTCCTTCAGAAGGTTCTGGCTTTCCTGCAGATTGATTGTGTTTCGTTCTTCCCTTATTCATTTATTTTTCTGATAGTCAGCAGAAGTCATCTAAAATAACATGCAAACGTGGAGGTTCTAGGATGGGAATTTAGATGTCAGCTAAAACCTTCTTCGCTGTCACATGTCCAGATATAGAGAGGAAGGAAGGAAGGGAGCAGCGGAGGAGCTGGGGTGCAAGGAGAGAAGAACACAAATAATAGGAAATGCTGATGCTGTGTTGTGGCTGAGAGAGGACTGACCAGAGTGTCATATCCTCGTACGAAGAAAACTTAGTTTAGAATCCTAATGACATAGCCCTGGCCCAAAGGGGTGCACCGTTTTTCAAACAATGGTGAAAGCACATCTGAGCTCACATTCGAGCCTCAAACCCTGCAGTGTGGAATTGTGCTCATCTGTTCATCTATGGGCAAAGGGAGTTCAGTATTCTCCATGGATTTCTGATTTTTTTAAAACAATTTCCTACCCACTTCAATATTTGTCACATTTTCTCCTTGGCTTCTTTCTGTCATTTTTGCTGCTTGCTTTCTTTCTTGGGTTTATGAAGACATCCATCCTGCTCAAGGAGATCATCGATAAAAATCATCTTGCTTGATGCTGTGATTAGCCAAGAACAATGCTCTCTGCCTTACTCGAGTTTTTGCCAAGTCGACATCCCATGCTTTTTTGCTTTCCTTTACCACTGGCATTTCAGATGTCGGGAAGTGATTTTCAAGTGATAAATGATTAAATCTTCCTATCATGAGAGAATTTTGGGAGAAATTTTCAGCAGGCACTCCAGACTTCTGTTCAGCAAATACCCCGTCACACAACGGGTCAAATCCATGTTTCTTCATCAGCTACTTGGGCAGAATGCTGGGATTTTAACGAGCTGTTTATGGATATGGAAGAGCTTGGGTGTCGATCAGTAATGGGTATAGTTTGTTGTCTTGTTGGTATCTCTTCTCTTTCTTCTGGTTATGGGATATCTTTTTTCTTTTCCTTTTGCAAAATTTTCTACCCTGACCCATATGTCATCTTAACCAACTGAAATGGCCATGTGACTGCAGCTAACTGATCAGAGCATGCACTCCTCCTGAGACAACCATTGATCTAGGAGCGTGGACATGACCAAAGGAGGGATGATCTGGGATTGAGAAGGCCACTAGGAGAGAGAGGGTCTGTCTTCTTTTAAGACTGTGAGGTCTATGTCAACCTGTAAATGTGCACTCACCTGCAGAGAGTTTGGTTGAGAAATACATCAACAGAGAGAAAAACAAATCTAGGAGATAGCAGAGAGGCAGAGACAGAGAGAAGGAGAGAGAGCAGATGGTATCACTTAGAGCCCTTGCAATAAATTACACCGAAATCCATTACCATACAAGAAACTTAATAGTTGCATGAAGCAGTGCAATAGCTCATCCTCACTCTACTGCCCCCTTGTTGCCTGGTGTCCTCTTAGCGGGCAACGAAGAATGAACTGATTGAATAGTATCCCCTTCAAAAAATTTCATTCCCAGCAGAATTTGCCTCACATTTGTGTTCGTGTATGGTCAGGTGCCTTCCCAAAAGCTCACTGCAAAGGCAGAGACAGGTTGAAGCTGCCTTTACTCTCCAATGTCAAGGGCTGTTGGCTCAGGTTGGGAAGTGTGGAGGGAAGGCCACTGGCCTCGGGGTGGGAGAGTTGAGGTTCTAACTCTCGCTCTGCCCCTGACTTGTGGTGTGTTATTGGGCACATTCTGCGCCTCCATGGGCCTCTATCCCACTCCGGGACATCCTTTGCCTGTAAATAGATTGGAGTAGTGGGGACCATAATCAAGCAGTATTATTTCAAAACGGCTTTTCCGTGTAAGATTTGAGAGGCATTGAACAAATGAACAACAACAACAAAAAATCCCACATTTCAGATTCTTCCTCTACAAAAATACAGATGAAACAGTAACAGTCTCAAGGAGAATGAAAAAATTCAGGTATTTAGCATAATGTCTAGCATGTTGTGAATCTCAGGACATGTAAGCTAATATTATTACTTTACTGGGACGTTGGGGGATCAATAAGTAACCAAGATTTAGCAGACGTTTCAGGGATAAGCCCTGTCATTGTGTGTGTGTGTGAGAGAGAGAGGACAGTGACAGAGATACAGAGATCAACAGTTGGCCCCACATCCAGTGTGTGGACAATGCGCAGATTGTGAACACAAGCCAAGCATCGAGCGATACTTCCGTTGATCAGGTCCTTCTTACGTTCCTTCTCCACTCCCCTCCCCCTTATTGAACAGTTTATCGAACACATACAACGTACCAAGCATTTCTTTAAAAAGGAGGCCTAAAACAGCAAAACCATACACTTCTCTTTCCCTCTTAATATTTCATGTGGCGTCTATGATGATTTGCCCTGGAGCCACCCCACCCAGACTTTGTCCCAGGGAATTCGGGAGGAGCTCTTCTCGAGTGCTTATCTTTATCAGAATGCTCCCCGCCCCCGCTTCCAGGATTTTCTGGAAAACAACAAAAAAAATAGGTAGCAGACCTTGTCTGAGCTGGCAGACTGTGGACACGGATGCATGCCATTTCTAAGCTTTGGCCATCGGAAGCATAGAAGCAGTTGGCAATTGCCTCTGGGGGTAGCCCCACACTTTGTTTACCGGGGAAAATTAAAATAGATACAGCCAAAAAGGTATCACTTCATTTGTCCTGGATCTCGCACTACAAGCCAGATCAGCTGCGCCCAGATCTCCCTGTGACAAGGGTGAATTATAAACCAAGGGCTGCGTTTGTTCCTCATTCCTCTCCCCTTTATGCCTTACTGCACTCCCAGGTGTTCATGATGGAGATGTGATTGCAGTTGCACAGAAGGAAATATTTTAAGACCTGCCAAAACCCTTGGCTCAGAACTCGCTTTTCCAAGCAACCTGTCTGAGCATGGTGGCTGTGGTGAATTATTGAGGCCTTCGAGGGTTCACCAAGAGGAGCATGTCACGGGGAGGGTGGGGTTGGAAGCTGCAGCTGGAAGCGGATTCCCTTCCCCCCTTCAGACACCAGCTGGGCTACAGCTTTAGTACCTCCTCTGGGAGCTGTCTCCTGGGCCTACACGGGAAGGGTAGGATGGCATCAGGCAGGGGGCAGCGGAAGATGTGAGACACCACATTTATCTTTGACGGTGAGAAGTGAGACATGAGCAGATTACTATCCAGATACATCTGGCTTCAAGCCTCAGGAGCAGGGTTTGGTAATTAAAACATGTGAAGTCCAGCTTTAAATAACACATACAGATACACCTTCCTTCTCATATGAAAACAATCACAATGGCTACCCCCTGCTTCCAGGCACTTCGCAAGTATGCGTGCAGTTAATCCTACAACAATCCTCTGGGCTAGTTGCTCCTTTTTCTCTCCAGACATTGTTGGGGAAACCGAGGCATAGACAGAGATTTGCATGAAGTCATGTATCTAGAAAGAGGAGAGCCAGGATTCCAACCAAAGGGGACAGTTTCCAGGCCCGTGCCATGTTCAGGGCACTGCACTGCATCTTGTCGCTAGTGATGATGAAGGTAAAGTAGGTGATGGTGACTTCCCTGTGACCTTGGTCTGCTTTATTTCAGTTGTTTTACTTCAACAGTACTACGGGCTCATGGTTTTGGCCTCATTTCGCAGTTGTGCACGAGGACAATAAGAGAAGCTAAACGAGTTGCACGTAATTACAGTTTTAAAAAAAGAAATCAGAGCCAGGACTCAGAGCTACATCTGTTCAGCTCGAAGGTCTGTGCTTTCTAAACTACAGTGCACTAGCTTTGACTTCAGGTGAGCACTCTTCAGGCGACGTGGAAAGGGCCAAGACTTCCCGAATCCTCAAATTCCCAAATGCCACCAGAGCAACACTCAAGATTCCTCATGAATGTAGTAAACCATGGCTGACAAGAAGCACGTTATTCCTGCAGAAAAAGAATGCACCTGTAGACACAAAACCTCAGTTCCCATGTGAAACTCGTTTTTGTCTAAGAATCACGACTTTCTTAAATCTCTGCCATTTCTCAGCCTTCCCACCCCCAGCACGAGCAGCGAGCTTTCTGCTTTCCTGTGGGGGCCATCTCTTTCACAAAGTAGCAAGTTGTGGTCACTTCCCGGGAGCTGAGTATGTGATGACAGGGTGTGAACAACAGCAATGCGTGTGTGTGTGTGTGTGTGTGTGTGTGTGTGTGTGTGTGTGTAGGATGCTTAGCCTTGCTCACTCCAGGTGTTTATCCCTGCATCTGCATTCCATGAAGGATAGATTAAGAAAAGGCATGTGCCTTCAAGGTTGCCTATAAACAGGAGAAATCACAAATTTTGAATCTGTGAATAAATGGTAATGATAACATTAACTCTCATTTAGTGAAAATCTAGACCCAGGTCCTCACCTGACGTCTACCTATCAGAGACCTGGCTGAATATAGTACACAAATCCACCCAGTGGAGTATTATACAGCCGGTAAAAAGGAACACATACTATCTCCAGGGATTGGTATGGAGTGATCACCAGGATATATTTCAAAATTAAAGAACCTAAAATAGAGAAAAGTGCTTATAGCATACTGTTTACCATTAAGAGAAGGGGAGTTATGAGTATGCAATAGCTCATATTAAAAACCCTAAGGGGTTTTTAAAAATCTAAAATAGAAAAAGAAAAAAGGAGGAGAAACAATGTGAAGCAACAGGGTAGAATCCTGACTTTCCTGATGAAAGATTCTATAGATTTTACTCTGAAACCTTATAAATATTTTCCATAATCACAAGACAAATTTATATTTTTAAAGCAACTTCTAAAACATAACAAACGAGCCTCATTGTGCATCAGGTTCATAGCATACACACAGGGAAACTGTCTTCTGACTTAAAAATAAAGACTTTCACTCTACATCTCTAATAAGATACACTCTGTCATCTATAGGGATTGGGGGAAGCCATCTGAGAAATCCTATTGTTCATGGTCATGTTGCTATTCTCCTCCAAGTCTGTTGTGCATGTGGTATGAGATAAAAACAATGAGTACACATATGTTGGTGTCATTGGGAACCAAGAGTCTTAGTATAGAAGGAAGAAAATAAAGATTATTAAGGTTAGTCCTGGATTTAATTTGTAGATATATTTTTCCCCAGGAGAATCACCATCTAAATATCTGACAAATTTATTATCACAAATGTCCCAGGACTTTGGATCCTGGACAGAGGAATTATTCTGATAGTGGATCATTCTTTACAGTGTTAATAATAATAAAAAATAATAGTCTAAAAGTGTTAAGTGAAAATATGTCTTCTGAAAAAGAAATAATTGGTTTTGTAGGTCACACCCCTATTAACATTACTGTGACTGCACCACATGGGGGGAGGGGGAGGCAGGAGGGTGGTTTTCAAACTTTCTTTCTCTCTCTCTCTCTTTTTTTTTTTTGCAAGCACATCAAATAAGTATCAACTCTGATATCTCTGGCCCACCCATTTCCTGACAAATTCTCATCCACCAAACTCTCAGTTCTCTAGGTGAACCCATTACTAAATTCATAAGTGTAAGACATAGTTGAATAAAAGAAGTAATGACGTGTCCAAAGGCAAAAAGCTATGGAAGAACTTCATCAATTAATCCTGAATGATTAAGACATGTCATAGTTATGTTTCTGAATTGACTGTACCTTAAATATCAGAGTGAAGAATACTATAGAGGGGCACCTGGGTGGCTCAGTCAGTTAAGCATCCGACTCTTGATTTCGGCTCAGGTCGTGGTCTTAGGGTGGTGAGATTGAGTCCCACCTCTGCCTCTGTGCTGGGCATGGAGCCTGCTTAAGATTCTCTCTATTCCTCTGCCCCTACCCCCTTTAAAATAAATAAATTGAAAAAAAAAAGAATACTGTAGAGCTTTGGCATCAGGTAGGCCTGACTTGGCACCCAGTATTTAAGAGCAGTATGATTATAAGTGAGTTGCCTGATAGTCCAGAACATCCATTCTTATGGTGGTAAAATATAGATAATTGTACCATTTTCTTAGAGTAGTTGTGAATAGTAAGTGAAATAATGAAGTAAAATCCACAGTCTGACACAGATACAGTAGGTGTTCAGCATATAAGAACTAGGCTGTGGCTCAGAGCCTATGGCCAACCAGTATATTATTGGTGCCCTGGAGTTTTGCAACTCAGCTAGTTTTCACCTTTATCAACCTCCCAAATAGAATGGGCTTGCCAGACACATCATAGGTATTTGAGGAAGAAGAAAGGAATGTTGAAACATAACCTCACTTTGAGTTGTGATTGTCATTAGGGCAATTGACCAAATATATCTCATTTTTATCTTCCTTTGAACATGTGGTAGAGTTTCATTTCTTGAGCACTACGCATGCCGTGGAACAGAATGAAGTGGTTAGTTCTGTCTTCTGAATCGTCAGCAAAAGTATGTTTGTGAGTGTCACATCCACGCTGGAGATTGTAACTGCCAGTGCAAGATTTCTCCAGAGCGCTCTCTCAGCACAGCAACCATCAGAGATGTTCTAGATGACAGTTAATTCCATCAGCGAAATTCTCATGCTGACTTGTGCTGGATACATAGTGAGGACAGGAAATAAAACATTTTTCTTTTCTTAAGCTACTGAGATTAAGGGAATGCTTGTTACTGCAGCATAATCCAGCTCATCCTGAATGATGGTAAAATCAGTCAGATTTTCTACAATTCAATTCAATTCATTTCTCTTTAGGGGGGCCTTTTTTTTTTAATAGTTACCCTCAAAAACATTTCAGATCCAATGACCAGCATCTTCTATATAAATTTGATCATCTTATTCCAGATTGTTTTCTATCACAGCATAGATTGGTAGATAACCCAAATGCAGTCAGTCCCTGTCTCCTCAGTGCGGGGGCCTCACTGCCTACCACTCTTCTTCATAAACATCTCAGTCACTCTGGACTTCCTCCTGCTCTTCTGACAAACCAAACTGGTCTTTGGAGACTTTGCTCTTCTTGGGCCCTCTAGACAACCTGAAACAAATTGTCCTCAAATATTGAAATATGTAGCTCCTTCTCATTATCAGTCTCTGCTCATATGTCGCCGCCTCAGGTCCTTCCTGATCAACCCAGGCACTATCATTTCACTGTTTTATCCCATTAATAGCACTTAGTACTAACTGCTTTTGTACTCTTTATGTCTATGTTTGCTTGCTAATTATCTGTATTCCTTTCTGAACAAGACAGCTCTTTTGCCAATGTTGCTCACTGCTAGAACAAAACAGTGCCTAGAACAAGGATGACAGACAGAAGAAGCTTGATAAATATTTATTTAATAAATAAAGATGAGAATTTGAGACATATTTTCTTTCCTACTGTTGCTGAAGGGTAGATCACTACCTTTGACTGAGGACTTCGGGTATGTTCTCCTGAAAACATGGAACCATTTGTGAGATCATTGTTCCTTCCTCTTCTGATGGTTCTGACATTTCCTTTTCATCAGGAAACACATGTGCTCCTCTCTGCCAGTTTCATCTTGACTTCATCGGTCACAAAAAACTCTCAAAGGAGTTCTGTTGTTTGGGTGATTTAAGCTTTGCAGATTTTGAAACTTTGCTTCAGTCGGTCCTCTAACATGTACTTCTCTGAATAATTTGTACTTGTTTCCTACAATATCAGACTTCTTCTCATTCTCCTTTGAATGGAAGCTTGCCAGGGCTTGCTAATTGCCCCCTGCCAAGCCTATGGAGGGGAGTAGACAGAAATATTCTTGCCAAAATATTATTTTTTGAATGCTGAAGCAAGCACACTTATGCACTGGGAAACCTAACACTTGAAAAAGATACTTAATAGCCCCAGCTTTTAGTCCCATGGCTTAATTAAATGGCAACACAGTAATTCCATTTGGATGCTGTGAACCCTGGAATTGGAGGGAGCCAATCACTTTGGGATATAGGTGGTGCATATGAAAGCATGCAAGGTAGTGAGCTGGTCCATCAGGCATCTGTCTTCTGGTGAGACTTCTGGAATATTCAACAGACATTTGCCTGTTTCCTCTCTTTCCTTAGAGACAGCAAGTAAATGTTGGGACTCACCCCAGACACTTTATTTTAAAAAAGGCATTAATTTCATTATTCAGAAAATATTTCATGTTATGGACAGAGTGTGCAGAGGAAGGAATGGCTCATATTTGCAATTATACTACACATTTGTCTCTGATTTATGGTAACATACACACATATTCTTCCTGAAAAGATACTTGAAGTCCTTGTTTATCAAGACATCATCACTTTCCAAAATCAGTTCTATTCCCTTTGCAGAGGTTAATTTTATATGTAGTTGTGTGTGTGTGTGTTATAGTAAAATGATGACACTAAGCTATAGAGCAATTTTTGAAGTAAATAAAATATAATAATGAAGATGAAGATGAAGATGATAATGATGTTTACTGAGGGCTTTTCTCAGTGCCAGACACAGTTTGAAGTGCTTTGTCTAGAGTCTATTTGCTCACTTAATTCTCAAAAATAATCCCATGTAGAAAGTACCATTCTAGAAATGAAGAAACTGAGGCACCCAGAGGTTATGTAGTTTATCCAAGCCCACTCTGCTGATGAAGAAGTAGGGATGGGCCTGGGTAGTCTTGCTAAAACCAAAACTCTTAACCAGGATTTTATACCTAGTAGAGATCATAAGTTACATAAAATTGTTGCATCCTGGCTTTATTTCCTTTACCTCTATAACCAAGCAGTTTTCCTTAATGTTATTGTAAACATTATGATTTTAAATTGTGCACCTTTCAATTGAACAAATGTGTCACAGCTACCTGAATCATCCTCTGATGTTGAACATCATAATATTGAATAGGCTTCTAGGGAAACCTGGACCCTCAGAAATTATACATGCATTCTTTTTTCAAGGTGAGATCATTGCTTTTATAAATTTCTCCAAGGAGTCCATGGCCCAGAAAAAAAAAATCATAATAGATAATGTCTGTGTTTCTTTATTTATTCTTTAAAGGTTAATTTTTATTTGCATATTCAACATTTATTTCCTGAAAGTGATCAAAACACTGGGCAGAAGGAAGAATCAGACCTGGTCTTCTTCCTTCAGGACCCCCAACAGTATGTTCACATGTCGTTTTGATGGCCCTTTTGATTCTGAGATTCTGGGAGCCTCCAGGCAGCTCTGGATGCACTGATCTGTGGGTATCTGGCCTTTTCTAAATTACCCAGTCATGTCCACACAACTCAGCACTTCACTGTCTTTTAATTAGTCTCTATATATTAATTCTCATCTCCCCATCTATACCTTAACAGTCCTTAAAGACAAAGAGAGTACCTTCCACGTTTGTGTCCAAGGGTGGGCACGGATCATTTGCTCAATGGAGATTCTTCGAGCATTCTTCAATAAGCCTGGTGCAAAGAAGAGAATCCAAGAGATACAAACTTGAGCCCCTACTCACTCTACACTCTACTTATTAGCTCTGTGACCTTAAGAAGGTCACTTTACCTGCTGAGTCTTCATTATCCTCACCTGGAAAAAAAGGAAGGCCAGTCTATCTCTGACCATAGCTTGAAAATTAGAGATCACATACAGTTCTGCGTCTGTCCCAAAGGGGGGCTCTTTGTAAATTTCATGCCTTTTTCTTTTCTGAGTGGTCTCACCACCCATTGGCCAGACCAAGTCCATAGCTTTCCCTGTGCCGCGCTGGAGTCAGAGAGTGTTTTCCCCCATGTCTTCCCAACTCTGCCATCTGCACAGCCAACTGTTCTCTGACTGTGGGCTTCCCGCTTACAGCCCCGCTAAGCAGGTGGGGCCAACGCCTGCCTCCTCTCTGCTTTGCATGTGGAATCTGATTGTGTTTGACAGGCTGTTCACGATGGAGAAAAAAACCCATGAATTGGATTAAATGCTCTTTGTTTAGACTTTATTAGCCAAAGAGCCTGCTGCAAAATTAATTGGACAATAAGCTGTAATCTCACACTGAGGCAGAGACTCAGCCCCCTGAAACGTGGCTTTGCTTGAAGTAGGATGGGGGGGGTGGGGTTCCTAATTTACTGGGGGTCTTTAAGGAAGAAATGGGGATACAGGAAGAGAGAAGGGGACCTTAAAGACGTCCTTTCCACACAGACCTTCATCCATCCGCTTGACCCTTAAATTCAGGTCACTTCGGCAGGTTGCTTGATCTAAGATTCAGTTTCCTCATTTGAGATAAATACAGGGTTGTGTTGGAGATCAAATAAAAACAAAAACATTTAAAGAGTTTAGCACAAATCTTCTCATGGTGGTGAGTACTCAATACATGTTAGGTGGTATAAATTATTATTATTCTTGAAACTTAGAACATGCAGAGATGTTCCCAGAGGGCCAAGCCTTCAAGGTAGGCTTCTGAGATAGCTGTCTGATATTTTACCATAACAGAACCCCAGAAACTTCTATGAGCTTCCAGTTATCCTCCTATTGTACCTCAATTAGCCCAGAGAGAAGTGCCTTGTTGGGAGAAGAACAGGAATCCAGTGGCAGTAGAGAAAGATTTAAGAGAGCTGGTCTCTGCTGTATTCACAATAATGTAGAGCAATTATCCTACAACCATACAAATACCCCTTCTTTTTAAGATTATCCTATTAAAGGGGCACCTGGGTGATGCAGTCGGTTGAGCATCCGATTCTTGGTTTCAGCTTAGGTCGTGATCTCAGGGTCATGAGATTGAGCCCCACATTGGGCTCAGTGCTGAGTGCAGAGTCTGCTAGAGTTTCTCTCTCCCTCTGCCCCTCTCCACCTCTCTTTCTCTCTCTCAAATAAATAAATAAACCTTAAAAAAAAAGATTGCCCTATTAAAAATGCAAGTACAGGGGCTCCCGGGTGGCTCAGATGGTTAAGCTTCTGCCTTCAGCTCAGGTCATGATCCCAGGGTCCTGGGATCGAGCCCCATATCGGGCTCCTGGCTCAGCGGGGAGCCTGCTTCTCCCTCTCCTTCTGCCTCTCCCCCTGCTCATGCTCTCTCTCTCTCTCTCTCTGTATCTCTGTGTCTCAAATGAATAAATAAAATTTTTTTTAAAAATGCAAGTACAAGAAAAGATTCTTTATTCACCCATTTGTCCCAGTTTATTAATCTGAATCTTTCTTAGTTTTTTTTTTTTAAAGAACTTTACAGGGGTGCCTGGGTGGTTCAGTCAATTAAATGTCTGCCTTCAGCTCAGATCATGATCTCAGAGTCCTAGGATCAAGGCCCGCATCGGGCTCCCTGCTCTGTAGAGAATCTATCTGCTGTTCTCTCTTCCTCTGCAGCTCCCCCTGCTTGTGCTTGCACTCTCACTTTCTCTGTCAAATAAATAAATAAAATCTTTAACAATAAATAAGTTAATAAATTAATAATAAAAAAGAACTTTACAAAGAAAAAAAATAAAAGAACTTCTGCCCTGAAAAGTCCAGTCTGTCTCAGGTGACCAAGATGGGTGGTCACAAGCCCCTCCCTATTTTAAAGTATTTCCCCAGCTCATTTCCCTGATATTTGAAATTTCTGCTGCTGACAGCTGTCCTTCCTTTTCCCACAGTAGATATGTAGCAACCATGTGTTGAATAAATCCCAGATTCTCCCTGGGCTGACAGCATCCACTGTGTCCAACTACAATCTCCCTTGGGTCCACATTTATATTAGCATAGTTATATTTGCTTTCTTATGGATAGTTTGGTGGCATATCCTTGCTATGCCCTGATGTCTAACATCAATTTATCTTCACATCTGAGGAGTAATTTTGTAAGAAGACTGTATCTACATATCTACATCTGCCTATATTCGATTCTGACCATCATTGTCTTTTAATTTGATTAATTCATCTATTTATATTTAATATATGATATGTTTAGGTGTAACTTTGCCACTGTACTATTTTCTCTATTTGTCCCATTTATTGTGTCCCTTTTCTCTCTTCTACTTGACTTCTATCAGAGTATTTTTGTTAGATCATGTCCCCTTCCACTGATATAATAATTTTGCATACTTTTATTATTCTTGTAATATCTGAAGATTACAGCATGTGTCTTTGCGCATAGTCAAGAGTGAGATGCTATTTTCACTCCTTTCCTGATACTAGAACTTTGGTATACTTTAGCTCCATTTATTCCCCCTCACCTTTTGTTATATAGTTGTTACGTATTTCTATGTGTATTTTAAATCACATAAGACAATATGGGGTGCCTGGGTGGCTCAGTCATTAAGCGTCTGCCTTTGGTTCAGGTCATGATCCCGGGGTCCTGGGATCGAGCACCGTGTTGGGCTCCCTGCTCGGTGGGGAGCCTGCCGCTCCCTCTGCTTGTGCTCTCTCTCTCCCTCTCTCTCCCTCTCTCTGCCAAATAAATAAATAAAATCTTAAAAATATAATAATTAAAAACATAAATCACATAAGACAATACTATCATTCTTCATAGTCAATAGATACACATTTTATATGTATATCTGTTCAAATATATTCAGATTTTTTCACTGGTCCTCATTCCCTTTCGTGCTTCCATGCTTCCATCTAGAAATGATTTTTCCTGAGCCTAAAGAACTCTTTTTAAGTATTTCTTTTACTGTAGGCCTGCTACAAATTATCTTGGGTTTTGTTTTCCCAGGAATGTCCTTAGTTTGCCTTCACTTTTGAAATATACAGAATTCTAGGTTGACAATTACTTTTATTCAGTGTTTGTGTTCTGGCTTCCATCTTTTCCTGAAAATCAGCTGTCATATTTATTGTTATTTCTCTGAAGATAATGTTTTTGTTTTCTTTGTTTGCTTTTACAATGTTGTCTTTGGTTTTCAAAAGTTTTACTGAAAGGTCATCCAGTGTGGGTTTCTGTGTGTGACTCTTACTTGAGTTTGTAATGCTTCTTGAATCTGTGGGTTGATGTCTTTCATCAGTTTTAGAAAATCACCAGTTCTTGTTTCTTCACATATTGCTTCTGTCCCCTTTTGTCTGTCATTCAATTATGATATCCGAGATACGTGTGTGTGAGATAAGAACACTGTGTTCCATATGCCACTTTTATGTTTTTTACTCAACCTTTTCCTCTTTGAACTTCTATCTGAAGGATTTCTACTGATTTACTTTCCAATTCATTAATACTCTCTGTGTATAGGACTGCTTCGTGAGTTACACATTACTTCAGTGTTAATTACATTTTTTCTCAGTCTTAGCTTCTCTTTGTTAAACATGGTAACTTTGGATGAATGCCATACAACACACATTTTAAACATTGTAGAGGGTCAGGATGCTTTTGTCTTTCTCCTGGAAATATTTATTTAGCTTCCAGGAGGAAGTTCAAGTAGGGGCAGATCATCAAAATGCAGTCAGTAATCAAGATGTTTCAAAGTATGTTTGAGCCATAAAGGACATTTCTATTTCATTTCAGCTCCATGCCTCAGGTATAATCCTTCCGCTGCCCAGTGAAATGTTTGCCATGTTTCCTAGAGCTTCTCCACTTTGATGAATCCTGAACCCCAGTCCTTATCTTTTCTGAACTTTTGATTAGCTTCTGAGCCCACCCATGACTTTCTGCCTGGGGTTTCTGCCTCTCCTCCTGTCACCCCCTTATAAATCAACAAATAACTCAAGGGGCAAACTAGCTTAAGACTATCAGCCTCCATTCCTGTACTTATTTTCTTTCTGGGATCTTTTCCACTAGTATCCTGGTTGTCTTGGTAATTCTGAACTTCATATTTGCTTTTCTGTTTGGCCTCTACAACCCCAAGAAACTGACATAAGTTCTCAACTTCTCTGAGTCTTAGCAGATACTTTCTGCTCAGATTCTCAAACTTCCTGGACTGATCTCAGTAAGTTTACATTGCCTTTAGGACCTTGTCCTTGTTGAGTCATAGCTTCTCTGATAACTACCAAATGCCTTTTATTATAATACGTTATTTTTAGTTTTTCCTGGTGGGAGTGTTGATTTGACAGAATGTCGTTTATCAGAACTACAGATGGATATTTGGGTCTACATTTCAAGCTGTGGAATTCGTTAGGATCTCGAATTTCTTGTCAGTGTCTCCAAATTGAGTCCCAGAACCCAGAAGGGAATGTTCTGGTTTTACTTGGGAACCCCTCAGAAGAAGCCCCATTTTGTGGCAGGGAGGGAAAGACAGAGGACTTTCAAGACTGCCGTCTGGCTCCCTGGCAGCTCTGCACCACACTCTCTCCTCTTCAGAGAGAACGCCTCGTCCCATATGCTCCCTGAGACAGGAAGCTCTGTCCAGGGCCTCTTTCCAAAAGCAAGCACGATTTCCCACGTGGGTAACTTGGGAGTTTTATCTCTTCAGGCTTTTCTCTGAGTCATTCAAGGTCAGCTCTCCTAGCAGGTCTGAAGTCCGTGCCTTTGGAAGGCATGGTGCTGGCTTCCCAGAATCAAGAGTGGATCCCTCTCTCCAGGCCTGTTTCCTGTCTTTTGGATGCAGATGCTGTTCCACTTTCCTCTACCTCCCAGTTTATGCATTTGAAACCTTCCATTCCCTCATTTCCACAGGCACTGTGGCTGAGTTCTGTTACCTAACTTCAGACCCAGACCTCTGCCTCCAACACATCATCTCTCACCCTGGGTAACTGCCAACTGGTGTTTCTCTGGCTTAGTCTCTCCTGCCCCACACCCACCCCTCCGAGTCAAACTAGCTTCTCTATATTTCCAAAATGCACCCTTGGGCAGGCTGGTATCCCTCGAAAGGGTGGGCAACATAATATGCAAATGCTCTTGTACTTCATTCACGGAAGGAAAGACAATCACAGCCCCTCCCAAGAACAACGTGTAAATATCTACCACTAAAAAATGTACATACTCTTTACTCTGAAATTCCAGTTCTGCTAATTTACCTTTGGGTATCCAAAGGTAAGTATATCCATTAAGTATAGTTAAGTATATCCATTGCAACACTGTTCACCATAAAGATTGGAAGAAACCTAAATGGTCATTAGCTGATGCTGTTTAAATAAATTATGCTGATTCCAGCAGGAATGCCTTGTGGTTTAAAAAAAAAAAGCATAAGGTGAATGCTTAATTTCTTTTATGAATCAATTTGTCAAGATATCTTTTTATTGTTTTTTTTTTT
>NW_027397075.1:9284376-9304062 GCF_003265705.2 Callorhinus ursinus | reverse complement strand
CATCAAGATAAAAAGCTTTTGCACGGCAAAAGAAACAGTCCACAAAATCAAAAGACAACCGACAGAATGGGAGAAGATATTTGCAAATGACATATCAGTTAAAGGGCTAGTATCCAAAATCTATAAAGAACTTATCAAACTCAACACCCAAAGAACAAATAATCCAATCAAGAAATGGGCAGAAGACACAAACAGACATTTTTCCAAAGAAGACATCCAAATGGCCAACAGACACATGAAAAAGTGCTCAACATCGTTCAGCATCAGGGAAATCCAAATCAAAACCTCAATGAGATACCACCTCACGCCAGTCAGAATGGCCAAAATTAACAAGTCAGGAAACGACAGATGTTGGCGGGGATGCGGAGAAAGGGGAACCCTCCCACACTGTTGGTGGGAATGCAAACTGGTGCAACCACTCTGGAAAACAGTATGGAGGTTCCTCAAAAAGTTGAAAATAGAGCTACCATACAATCCAGCAATTGCACTACTGGGTATTTACCCCAAAGATACAAATGTAGAGATCCGAAGGGGTACATGCACCCCAGTCAAAGTCTCTAGTCCTTTTGCAACCATATGCCAGTTACTTCCTACTTGCTTCTAAAGGCAGATCTCTTCTTGTCACTTGGCTGCTCAAATTCTTCACTGGTTTCCCATCATGCTCAGGATAAAGTGTAAATTTTCTAACTCTGTCAATACTCTCATTTTGTATGTTGGAAAAATTCTGAAGGTCTTTCAATTCCTCC
Source organism: Callorhinus ursinus (assembly GCF_003265705.2). NCBI lineage: Eukaryota > Metazoa > Chordata > Mammalia > Carnivora > Otariidae > Callorhinus > Callorhinus ursinus. The sequence continues at coordinate 9,303,316 of NW_027397075.1, read as the reverse complement.
AAAATTATGATTGATTGGCTTGCTGGATGGCTGGATGGGTAGATGAGTGTGTAGGTAGATGAATGGACATATGGATGGATAGATGGATGAATAGATCAATTAATGAATAATAGATATAGATATAATAGATAGTAATACAATAAAAGATCAATTAATTAATAAACTTTCCTTGCTATCCCTAGGAGTATTTAGCCGTAGTCCCTGAAATATCTTCTATTGTTCTAACTCATTCTTCTTTCTACATCTCAGAAATGTCAGTGTGACTGAATCACGTTTACTTGCCAGGTAATGAGATGGTTATATCTTTTGGTGAAGTTTAATCTTACTCATGGTTCTAACCTGTCATGTTGGTTTAGCTTCTTGGGGGGCCTGGCGGTCCTGGTGGTGGACACCATTTTCCCTGGTTCATGTTACACTTAATTATGTCTCTCTGATAATGAGACACAGGATTCTTAGCATTTTTCTATTTCCACACTTCTATTTTCTTTGGAGTCAACCCTTAACACCTATCTCTTAACTAGAGATGGGCACAGTGCTTGGCTCATATATAAGACCAAGATGAGTGACAGGTTTTAAACTGAGTCAGTCAAAAAATCTAAAAAAAAAAAAAAAAATCTAAGCTGAGTCAGGCAACAGATTTTCAACTTCTAATGTGAGACTTTGCCCCAGGTTTGGTGATCATCTCTAGTGTTAATTTCTCCCAAACCTCATATTGGTTTTACAGTAATACAAATACAAATGCTTGGTACAAAAAAAGTTAATAATTTTTGAAGCTATGTAATGGATACAGTGGGTTCATTATTCTATTACATTTGCATGGATGCATGGAATTTGTTTTTTTTTTTTGTCTGGTTGAGCTCTATATATTAAAATGAGCAAAGATGAGGAGCACATGATGCCTAAAATATATGTGGGTGTTTATATCTATTGTTGAAAGGAAGATTATAATAGCCCAATTATATTTCAGTACGGAAATATTATCCACAACACAATTATTTTCATTTCTATATGCCCTAACCTAGTCCAAGAGCATAGATCCAGAGTTTTATAGAATGGCATTAATATTGCCCAGGTCATTTTGTGTTCTGCTTTGTTTATTTCATAGTTGATCAAAAACATTTTACATATTTCCACCCAGTTTTCATAATGATAATTTTTAATATCTGCAAAATATCCTATCATGGTGATGGAACATCATTGAGTCCATCATCCCCCTATGGATGGACATTTTTGTTTGTGTCTTTTTGTTGTCATTGGAGATAATGTCGCAAAGACTAATAAAAGATGTGCATATAGAAAGTCTGATTAAAATTTCTCATCAATTTTTCCCCTCTCCAAAGAGTATCTGATTATCTCAGAGCTCATTATGTCCTTAATTTCTATTTTCATTTTCTTTTTTCACAGTTTCCATACCTGTTGGTCGCCTCTCTTAATATTTTATAGTCCTCCTTTCTCCAGCTTTCTCTAAGGAGAAACAAATGTGGTCTGTACAATAACACAGACTTGGAGTCAGACAAGCCTAAATCCACACACTCAGTAGCTATCAGAACTTAGAAAGGTGATAGAATATTCCCAGCTTTCAGTGTTCTCATCCACAGAACAAGAACAGTACCAATATTATAGGTTTATTATAGAGTAAACTTTAAGATAACTTTTATTGTTACTCTTAATATTTTTGTTATCATTTTGTTCAGATAGCTTCAAAGGTTGAACCCAGAGAGAGTAGGATTATGTCTGAAAATCGTCATGGACAGTATTTGTTGGTTTGGTTTGTCTGCTTGTTTTCTTTCTACTTTACATTTAAATAACCATGGAGAGCCCTGATCTGGCAAGAGACCAAAGATAGGGTCTGTACCTAACTAGCCTAATCATCTTTCTTGCCATGCTTTTGCATAATATTCACAAAAAATCAAGTTTAAAATAAATGGCAGCAGTTTACCTCCAGTGAATTGGTATTCCACATTTTTCATAACCATGGTGATCCATTGAAATGGTGTTGAAATTTTTACTATGTTAAATAGCATTGTGGTCAATAACGTTGAGTATAAAACAATTTCTTAAAATCAGGGTTATTTCCTTAGGAGGAATTCCCTGCATGTGGACTATGTCAGGCAACATAAACATTTTAAATGTGATTCATTCTGAAAGAATTAAGTACTGTACTAATTCTTTATACCTGCTAACCCCTCTTAAGTTCGGTAATAAGATTCTAGGGGGGGGGAAAAAGAATAGAAAGCTTCAAAGAAATGACCTCAGTTCAATAATGCAAGGTTCATGTTCTGGGAAATGTCATAAATGTTTCCCCTTACACTTTGTTGTATCAGACTGTGTTGGTATATGAAATAACCAAATAAATATTGTTTTCATAGTTAAAAAAAAAAAAACCCTGTAGCTTCTACTTAGCAACATACAAGATTTGTAAATTAACCTACTGAGTGATACTATGACGGGGGAGAAATAAGGACATTTACTCTACTAAAAACTCCGTGGACTGGACTAAAACGCAATAAATCTTGATCGGGTTCAGTATCATTTTGTCTTGCTTTGTGCGTCTCACAAATGCCAGCCAAGGAGTTGATGGTTTCAAATGATATTCTGCATTTAAACTTTTTGGTTCCCAAAAACAGTGGGTATGGTTGTTGTCATTAAGAAACAGTGGTTTTGGGGCACCTGGGTGGCTCAGATGGTTAAGCATCTGCCTTCGGCTTGGCTCGTGATCCCGGGGTCCTGGGATCGAGCCCCACGTCAGGCTCTGGCTCGGTGGGGAGCCTGCTTCTCCTTCTCCCTCTGCCTCTCCCCCTGCTCATGCTCACTCTCTCTCTCTCTATCTCTGTGTCTCAAATGAATAATAATAATTTTTAAAAAATCTTTAAAGAAACAGTGGTTCCCCTTCACTTTTAGTGGTGAAAAATTTTTTAGACTAGCATGTCAAAGTGTGGGACTGCCTAAGCTTAGTGCTCCCCCTCCCCCAATTTCTCTCTGTCTCTCTGTGTGTCTCTCTCTCCCCACTACCCAGGCAGCGTATCATTCCCTTTTCTCTCAACTGTTCACCTTTGCTAATGAGCAGTTAATGGGTTCTGGCATCACTGGAGGCACAAACACAAACAGGGCTGTTGGATCACAGGCTGGCCTGGTATACTGTAATCATGCATATGGGATCCTCAAATCCAGCCCCTGAGCCATGTCCTCATTTCCCCAATTCTTTCCTGGACCATAGAGTGTTTAGAACTACCGCTCTATTTTAAACCCTCCGATTCACCACTTTATCTGGCTACATCCTCTCCTCTTGGAATTGATAACATGTTGACTCTGAATCATAATGGTAACTTCCTCATGAACAGCTGATGTTGTGAAATTAACAAAGACGAGAACTCCCCGACAGTTGAAGCCAAGAAATGAATTATAAAAATGTACTTCAGTCACAATACCAGAGAGAATCCGGTTATGAATTAGTAACAGATGGGAAAATACTATTCACTTCCAGTTTTACATAAATGTCTATAATGCTTGTTCTGATCATAAGTTTTTATTTCTCTCAGAGCTGCGTTATGGTTCTAGCAAGATTCACCATTAAAAATAATAATAGTAAAAAGAGTGGGTTGGGTAGATGCTATTTTTCTTGTTCTTCCTTCTCTTCTTCTTAAGTAAAAAAATAATAAATCAGGTAAAAGAAATATATATCATTCCTTTGCTTTTTGTTTTGCAAAACAAATTACTATACATTCCTCTAAACCACTTAGTCAAGGGTAGTTTTTTCTGTTTGTTTTTTTTTTTTAGATTAGCATCTATGATATGAAAGAGAAGCATTCATTAATGGCGCCTCTATCCCCCTTCCTTTTCCACATTGCTACTGCTCTTGGACAACCTTAGAAAGTAAAAATCTGTAGTGTTTGCAGGAAACTTTTGATGTAAAAACTGTCTCCATCAATACTGTGCCTTAATACTGGTATCAGATCCCTTTGCAGACACGTATTTTTCTCATAAGCAACATTGGTTAATTCACAGATCAAGAGAGAAGATAAAACCCTTCGGTCTGCAATTTGGTAAATGCCTGGTCTTTGTCCAACCCCATTCACTCTCCTTTAAAACCTACCTCAGTGAGACTTTCTGGCTGTCCTCTGCAGTGGGGCCGACCTGCACTTTCCAAGCCAAAGGCATTCTCCAAGCTGGTGAACTCCTGTTGATTCTTCTAGAATGAGCTCAGATGTCACCTCCTCTCTGATGTCCTCCTAATCTTCCCAACCACTGAGCAGCCCCTCCTCCGTGCTCTTAAAATACCAAATGTTTTCTTTTTTTAGAGCATCGTTCACCCTTGACTGAAATTGTCAGTTTGATTTCCCACCTCTCCCCCTAAACTGGTATACAATTTTTGTGTTCAGGGTGAGTGTGTGTGATCAAACCCATGCACACCTATACAAAATAAAAGGTAGATCTTGTTTGCAAGGCAGGATTCTTGAAACAGTGTCTAAGAACAATTCCAAGTTCAGAAATGATGTTCCTCTCATATCTTTTTCCTTCAAACTAAGGTGCTTACTCCCCGTAGCCAATCTTCCTTCCTAAAGGCAACACTTTATTTGTGAAAATGCTTTAAAAAAAAAACAAAAACGGGAATATTGGCATTATTTTAGAGAGACTTTCTAAAGAACCATAACAAGTCTATTTGAATCTTTTCTTTGGTATTAACTAGATATTTTATCATAAGTGAACAGGGAGTTTCTGGTTCACTAGTCTTTATTGCTTTCTTGAATGCATTTCAACTTTTCCATATAATCCTCAATCCTTTTTCACTTCAAATGTTAACCCCTTCTCTATATGCCTCGTCACTCCTCCTGTTAGTGTGCCTGAACATTCACTGTTGGATTGTCATCTTGAATATGGGTATGCTTTGAACTCATGGTGAATTTTCCCTTTCAAATAGGACTGTAAGGGCTGGAGTATTTCATCCTGTTTCACTCTTAGCCCAAAATACTTGCTCCAAGATATCTTTCTGGTTGATTCTGAATGACTGAGGGAGCCCTGTTCTGTAACATTTGGATCCATTTTAGGTGTCTGTTTGAAGGATCCTATCATAATTAATTAAATGTTCTTGAGGTCCCTTTTGAATTCCTGCAGAAGGACACAGAAAGTGTTCACCACAATTTTCTTCTTGCCTACTTATTTATTTAAGAGAGAGAAAGAGAGAGAGAGTGAGCATTGGGGGACAGGGAGAGGGAGAGAGAGAATCCCAAGCAGGCTCCATGCTCAGCATGGAGCCCGATGTGGGGCTCGATCCCACAACCCTGAGATCATGACCTGAGCTGAAATCAAGAATTGGACACTTAACTGACTGAGCCACGCAGGCGCCCCAAGGTCATCTTAACTCTTTCTTGGCTTTTTTCCACATATTCACACTTCTTCCCCAATCTCATCTTGTTACACCTTCTCTGCTTCAACCACAAAGAACTTATCTGAACCTGTCTTTGTATGTTCACATATCCTGTCTGTTCTGAAAGTAATGACCTTTCTCCCCTCCTGCACCCAGCAAACACCCTTCAGCATTCAGAGGGAAACCTTACTGCACCACAGAGCCTGACTGCTCATAGCACTTTTTTCCTGCCCTGAGATAATCTGTTGAGATGTGAGTCTGTTCTTTGTTCTCTTTGTTCTAGAAAGTGCCAATAAATGAGGTATACTTTTTCTTCTCCATCCCAAGATGGCAGCTGGGACTTTCTCTTCTGAATTTTGGCTCCTAGCCTGCATGGAGGTGGGATCGGGGAGGAGAGACATCCCTGACATTCCATCAAATGTGCTTTTGAGAAAACACTGGCTTAAATCTCTTTGAGCAGAGCAACATCTTGTAGAAGTTAGCCAGGGAAACTTTATGCAAAGGACTACAGAGGTGGAAAAGGATGGTCCTAATCACTGAAATATCTGGGCAGGGTTGTGGTAAGGTAAGCCTGGTTTGGGAATGTCAGAGGGGGAAGGAAACAGTATCAGAAGATGGGCCAACTTTACACTGGAGTACAGGCAGAGGGAAGACAGCTGGGAAGACAGAAAACAGAATTGAAGATGGAAGAAATGGACAGGCCCAGATCCACCTGTAGAGTCTCTAAAGTCTGAGTCAAAATATATAGGTCTGTTCAGTGATGTAATTTCTCTAGATCTGAAAAGTGATACAGTTTCTCAAGATCTGTTCAGTGATGTGGTTTCTCTAGATATGTTCAGTGATATAGTTTCTCTAGATCTGAAAAGTGATACAGTTTCTCTAGACCTGTTCAGTGATGTGGTTTCTCTAGATCTGAAAAGTGATAGAGTTTCTCTAGATCTGTTCGGCAATGAGTTTCTCTGGATCTGAAAAGTGATAGACTTTCTCTAGATCTGTTCGGTGATGTGATTTCTTTAGATCTGAAAGTGATAACAGTTTCTCTAGATCTGTTCAGTGATGTGGTTTCTCTAGATCTGAAAAGCAAAGGGTCAGAAATTTTCCATTTTCTGGGCATTTCAGCTGTGCCCAGCACAATGTTAAGTAATTTCACCACATTATTTCACTGAATCACCAAGTGATGCTGTAAAGGATGTATCATTGGCCCACGTTTCCCAGAAAGGGATGCCAAAACCCAGATATGGCATTAAAGAATCGATATCAGAGTTCACTATTAGTGTGTCTGACTGTGACGACATTCTTTCTAGTCTACCAGGTGACCACCATTCTAGTCTACCTCTTCTTTTGAAGCCAGGGCTCTGGGCCCTTCATCTGGTCATATATGGGCACTGCCCTAATGGGGCCATGCTCTACCTCACTCCAGAAGAAAGAACCCAGAGAAAATGAAGCCCATCTCACTTTGGTGCCTCCAAATGAAGTTCTCCAAGCCTACTCCAGTCTCAACCCCTAACGACACTCCATCATTATGAAGGAAGGCAGTGGAGGGGTTAGAAACGTAACTGTCACCCCGGGAGTTTTCAGAGCCCTTCTGCTTCTCTCAGCCATTTGCTTCTCCCTACAATGGGCAGTAAAGGCACATCGGCACTCAGCGGCAGAAGACTTCCATCTCCCTTGCGAGGCTCAGTCTTTGACTAACCTTGTTGAGCCTCTTATGTCATCATTATTGCTTTTTTTTATAGCCCCTGTTGGAACTTAAGAATCCTTGTCAGAATCAGTCCGGTCAGAGGGTTCCAGAGGGGACCATTGGAGTTTTATGGAGACTTTCCCATCTGCTAAATAACCTTGAGAAGGGAGTTTCGTTATTGACTTCCTGACTCATTGCTCCACCTCCCCGGCCGCCTGCTCAGGAGTTTATGTTCTCTGACATGAACTACCTCCTGAGGCTCTAGCACCATTGTTGACATAAAGCCTTCACTTAATGATGAAATGAATTGACTTGGAGTTTCTAAATGACTATTACTTTGTCACATCCGTATGTCTAAGTTGGGAGTGTGTGCCCCCTAACTCTACCTATGATGTGTCTGCCTCTCTTTTCCCTTAAATGCATACACACAGATGACATCCACGTTGCCTTCTTTTAAGTGTTTGAGAGAGAGGCTCCAAGGTCTAGCTCTTAAGTCCCTCATCATCCAGTAAGCTCCTCTTGATTACTCTGTGAATCACTATTGTTTAAGGACACCATACCTTAAAAAAATAAATTGATGAAAGTGTAGATTTAAAGACTTTTCCAGGATTTATCTTATTCTATAGGTGATACTGGAAGTAAAATTATAAGTCTAAATCTTCACCCTCTTAGGGATCACTCCGGAACTTGGGAGCGTAAGAACACCTGGCCATCAACCCACCATTTCCAACCGTAAGTGTCAGAGTTGTAAGAAATCTGGGTTTATGAGGAGTGGTTGCAAGCAACCAAAGGGATCATTAATTTTAGCAGGACAGGATACATGTGACATTTGGCAACACTGTGCTGGCATAGAATGACACTGTGAACAGAGGTGAATATCAAAAACGTTGCGAAATTTCTGTCATAGCAGACACCATGATGATGCTTTCCATAAATTAGACCATTTATTTCTCACATCTCCACGAATGGGTATCTGATACCCATTTTACAGATGCCAGGACTGAATCTCATGCAGTTTTGCATGTCTTTGAATTTTTTTAGAACCAGAATTCTTACTTTCTAGATGCCAGGAGGGTGGCTTGAGTTCAGCCCTTAGTTGCCTAGGATTCAAGCTTATTGAGACTATTTTGAGTGGTGATTCTACTAGTCAGGCTGTCTTACGATCTTGATATTAGCCCAGAGAGCCCAAAGTACATGGGTCCTAGAACCAACAGGTCTGGATTTAAATCCTGGCTCTTCCTTTTTCAGTGTGACTCCCTTAGTCTAAAGAATGAGAACTGCAGTGTTTAGTTTCTGAAGTTTTATGGAGAATTAAAGTGCACTAATATTGTAACATAGACACTCAATATATGTTGGACTCCCTTTCTCACAGCTTAGTGCCAAATGTCCATTGCCTCCTATATAGTAAATTGTCTCACCCATCGCCCTCTGAGCTTCCACAGACATTTATCCATCCTATTGTATAAAACCTGGCATTTTCTCCCTCACATAATGCATAGAAGTGGGCTTAGTGCCATGCATGTAGTAGGAATTCATCACTGAATGTGTTGGTCAGGGTTCCCTAGGGAAACAGAACCAATAGGAGAGATATACAAACAGTGAGAAACAGACACAGAGAGGAAGATGAACCGTAAGGAGTTGGCTCACATGGTGATGGAGGCTGACAAGTCTGGAGATCTTCAGGGTGAGTCAGCAAGTTGGAGACCCAAGAGAGCCAATGTGTTTTCTAGTCCCAGCAATAGAAGGCTGAAGACCCAGGAAAAGCTAATGTTTCAGGCTGAGTCTGAAAGCTGGACAGACTGTTGTCCCAGCTCAGTCAGGCAGGCAGCTGGACTTCCCCCTTATTCGCAGGAGGGTTGGCCTGTTTGTTCTGTTCAGGTCTTCAACTGGTTAGATGAGGCCCACCCACACTAGGGAGAGGAATCTGCTTTACTTGGTGTTTTGATTTAAATGTTAATCTCATCCAGAACACTCTCACGGGGACATTCGGAATAATCTTTGGCCAACTCTCTGGGCACCCCTGGGCCCAAGTCAATATAAACCTAACCATCACCCTGAATAAGTGAACTTCTGCAAACTGGACCCCCATGGCCCTTTCTCGAAAAGCCGGCCTGAGGTGCCTGGGTGGCTCAGTCCATTGAGCATCAGACTCCTGATTTTGGCTCAGGTCATGGTCTCAGGATCCCGAGATTGAGCCCCACATCAGCCTCTGCACTCAGCATGGAATCTGCTTCTCCCTCTCCCTCTGCTTCTCCTCCTCCTCATGCTGTCTCTTTCTGTCTCTCTCACTCTCTCTCAGATAGATAGATGGATAAATAGATAGATAATAGATAAAATCTTTAAAAGCAGGCCTATCTTTTTCCTACTTGTGTGTTTCTCAGGCCTTATTGGTTGCTCCTAGCTGCATCCAACACAATTTCTTCAGCTGGTACTTAGCACACAAGTGTTAAAGATCTTACTGGCACCATGGGGTTACTCCTACAGAATGTCAGGAGCCTCTGGTTCCCTTTGGTTCTCCAGCGAGCCCTGCTTCACCTGCTGTGGGTTCCTCCTCTGGTTCCAAACCTGGGCATCTGACCCATGCTCCTTCTCTTTCCCTCTTTTTAGGGAGCCTCCAAACCCCATGCATTTGCTGCTCACTATTTTCTTCAAAGCGAATCAGGATGTTCAGGTTGCAGCTCAGTATGAATATGGGAGGATTTTCAAGTTTCAACAATCTGAGGACCCCAAATCCCTCCATCCTACCCTCCCACTTCATGTGAATCCATAGCATTCTGTAGACTGTGCTTTTCCATAAGGGTTTAGTAAGAAGCACTAGCAGATCACCTCCCCAATGAAGTAGCTTCAAAGGAGTTCCTGATGTTTATAAAGCTGAAAGACAAAGTAAATATGGTAACAGAAAAAAATGAACAAAGAGCATGTTGTAAGTCAGTGTTTCTCAGCCTTGGCCTGATTGACACGGGGAACTGGATAATTCTCTGTCCTGGGGGCCATCCTGTACACCATGGGATGTTTGGTGGCATCCCTCATCTCTACCCACTTCATGCCAGTAGCACCCATCTCCCCAGTTGTGATGATCAAAAACACCCACAGACATAACCCTGGAAGACAACGGTTGCCCCAAGAGAGAGAGCCTCTGCTTTATGACATAGGTAAATAGCAGAATCCATATTTGAGCTCCCTTATTTCATTCTAGAGCCAAAAATTGTGTGTCACCATGGTGCTGATTACTGCTTCTGGATCCTTACAAATTCAAATTCCTCTCCCTTCCACTTGCAACCCACAAATAGCATGGACCCCTCCCACCCCATTCAGATGACCAAAACCGTCTCGAGACATTACCAGCTGTCCCCTGGGGTAGAGGTGGGGAAGCAGCATTGCCCCTCATTGCAACCACTGCTGTAGAGAATACGAAAAGCCCCGCTTCTGGTCTTGGGGTGACTGCGAGTGAGCCTTCTGCAGGCCACCGAATCACCTGATCGGGAGAAGGCACACGGTATTATCTGACATATGAGGTATGTCAGGTAATACCTCATATGTCACCCTCACCAGCATCAGAAAAACTTTGAGATTCAGGCACGGTCACCCCTCCGCTAGGTCACCGGGCTAAGAAACAGCGGGGCCGAGCTTGGCAGCGCACTCTGCTGGGACTTCTCTTCTGGATCCTGGAGAAGCCAGAATTAGAAGGCGAAGTGAAGCAACAAAGAACGAAAGGAAGAGAGTGGACGCAGGGGTGGGCATGGAACAGGGGCTGCTCATCCAAGCGCATTGTCTCTGGGCAAGGCAGCAAAGGGGAAGAGGCACATCTGTTTTGTTGTGCTGAGTAGTGGTCACAGTAAATAGTTGTATATTTTTAAGGCAATCCCCAGGGTACCAGGTGTGGCTATTAAATCAAGAACAACAATTCCTCGTGGATTCTGAGTCCGTCCAAGATCAGCAGAGTCTCAGTACCCACTGAACCAGGTGTGTGCTGGGTTGTCCCAGCGTTGCCAAGCCACAGGAAGCGGAGGCTGCTTTCCCCTTCCGCCTCCTCATCAATGATTTTATGGAATCAACCACAGTGACGAATGGCCCCGCATTTGGATGGCTGTCCCAGCTCTGGTCATAGCTGAAACTCCCTGCCGCTGTTGACATATGTGCCGTCTGAGAGCTCGAGTGCGATCGGCCATCTGTGCAGGAGGCCAGAGCCGCCCTCAGCACCGAAATTAGTAATTGCAGGAGCCAGCTCCTCTCCAACAGGCACCTGGAGCCACGGGCTCACAGACTTGGCCTCACCAGCCACCACATGGCTCTGGGATAGTCCCCAGTTCAACAGCAGAGAGAGGAGCTCGCAGCCATCACTTCCTTGGGAACCCGGGAGCAGTGTGAGCATGGCCGAGGGGCAGGGGGGAATGTGTGATGCGTTCGGTCTGATTTGGGTTTGAGTCTCAGCTCTGCCTGCTCCAGGATGCACGGTTTTGAACACGTTCCTTTTCCTAGAGAACAAGTTACTTTCCCTAGAGATTCAGTTTCTGCAGCCGGACAATGACCCCAGCCGCTTTCTTTTTTCCTTCTCACACCACTGTGGGAATAGTTGGCATGAAAATTGGCTTGGCCAATTGGAGAGTGATCTGTGGGACGGCCACAGCCCATGCACAACGTGGGTTTTATTATTTACGGAGAAGAATGAGCGGAGAGAACCAGATATTATGGCTCAAGCTTATTTTAGGAAAGAAGAAAAAAAAAGCTTTAATTACCAGCCTCAGAAATGTTCAGAGAGACAAATGTGAGAAAGAGTCCCATGAATAGCCTTTACTTTTAATTGAAAATATAACCTGTTATCAAGGAAAATTTAAATGGAATGAAAGAATACATGATAATAAATCTATCCCCTTCCCCCTCCTCAGATTACAGCCTCTTCCTCTCACAGGAAGTTGGTTTGACTACTGTCTTGTGTATCCTTCAGGCAACAGTCACCGTAGAGACAAGGGGAACACTTCAGGAAAAGAATCTTCTCTCTGCTTTTGGTCACTGAATGTATCTTGCTCCAAAGCTGTATCTGTCTCCTCCTTTGCCTGACTGTGTGATATTCCACCAAATGGACACAGCATCACTGAACCAGTTTCTTCTTTTGGGGTGACAAATATCTTGCCAGGATAAACAACGCTACAAAACAAACACATTGCAAAAATCATTCTTTGTGCACGTGGAGGTCAGTCCTTAGAGTTGGGTTTGTGAATCGTGAGATCTGTCCCTTTACTTTGATTTGCCAAACCAGGCAGCCCTTCCCCCAGCAATGCATATGTGCACCTGTTCGCACCCCGGAGCAGCCAGATGATGCACTCACAGACCTCAGTTTCCCCTTTGAATCCATGTCTGTGCTTTTCTTTATTTCATTTATTTTATTTACCTCCTGGGGTGGATGATGTTGGGGGGAATGAACTGTGAAATCCAATGTCTGAAAGAGCAACTCTGAACTGCAGCTATTCAGGGGCTGCAGAGATGCGGTTCCCATCCAAATGTACCCCTGCAGCCACATCCACCAGAAGCCTCTGAAGGCAGCCGCCTCACGTGGAGACCTCCTGCATTTTCACTTTTGTGAATAATCCACGGGGGGTGGGGGGTAGTTAGCTCTGCTCCCTTCCTGGAAAGCGGAGGACAGAAGAGGGAGCAGACAATGGGGCCGCTACCTAAGGAGTCCGTGCCCTGACCTTACCCCAGAAATAATCCAGAGGTCCATCACCAGCCTCCCAGAAAGCCCCCTTGAGCCGAGAGGTGAAGCTGTTCACTACAGATGCTCGAATGAAAATGAAATAGTGAACTCTTGGAAGGTAATTTATCCACCCCTCGCTGCCTGCCTTCCCCGTACACAGGCAATCCTGCGTTTGCCACAAGCAGAGAAGAAAGCGGAGAGAGGTAGCAATGCCTTCGAGGCTGCCCCAGGTCAACTTTATCAAAATGATAAAATGTTTTGGGTCCCGGTGGTCCCCTGGGCCGGCTCCGGGTTGGGCTTCCGGAGGCATGAAGGGGTGAAGGAGGTGAGCACACTGCTCCTCCCGCTGCACCCCAGTGGCATTGCCTGTGTTGCTGCTGATAGCAGTTTTATCAAGATAAATCTAGTACTGCTTGGGAAGGATATTAATAAATTATCTAGTAATGAAAAATGTGAGAGGAACCATACTCTTACATCAGGCTTGTGATGATTACTTTGATAGATGCACTGGCAAGATTTCCTCGACAAGGCAGAAATGAGAAACATGACACATGGACCTTTAAGGGTGACCTCAGAGGAAAACAGAAGTTGCTGAATGATACAGAAGCAGAATAGGGAAAGCCAGGGCTCCAAGGCGCTGCCTGTCATCTGCCAGATGGATGGGCTCCACTGATGGTCTGATCATTGAGTTTAGTGTCAGATGCAGAAAGGGGAGGATGGAAAAGGGAAAGGAGGGGAGCAGACACAAGTCTGCTTTCGAATCTCTATCTCGAAAGCATGGGGGCCTGGATTGCCGTCGATGCGGGCTGGGGTCTTAGCTCTTCCTGGCAAATCATGGAAACCTCCGGAGCCTCAGCCTCCTTATCTGTAAATGAAGAGTATAAACACTAGCACTAAAATTGCAGGTTGTGGGGGGATTGCATACAGTCACATCAGGAAAGTTCTTGGAACCAGTAGGTACTCACTAAATGGCCATCTACTCCCTGAGAGGAGTAGGGTCCCCTTCACGAGATGATGCCTGTGGCTGTGATCACCGTGGTGGGAGCAGGACCCAGGAGGAGGGTGTTAAACATGTTCTGTTGACCTTTCTGGACAAGAGGTACTGAGTTCCTGGTGCTCTGTTAGATTCTGGTGGTGCTAGCCAAAATCAGGCTGGGCTTTACCCCAAATGGATCACAGAGTCTAGCGTGGGAGACACGTTTGTACACAAGGAATCAAAATTATGCTGAGTGCTCTGAGAAAGGTGAGCACCTGGGAACTTACAGGGTGGTCTCTTCAATCGGACTTCAGGAGGGGAATGTGAAATGGAATTTTGCAGGATAAAGAGCAATCAATGCGGTGATGAGGGGAAATGTTGAAAGGGTTGCTTTTCGAGTGAGTCAAAAAGTCCAGGGACTTGCCTGTGATTTGGCACAACTGCAATGTGAGATGGAAATTGAAGAGTAGGGAAAGTAGCTGGAGAGGTAAGCTTGGGGTGGATTCTTCCGAGTTACTTTGTTACCATGCATGCAGCGTGAGGAATCTCTGGCTTGTTAGCACCTGCTTCTCCCCTCTTTCAGCAACTGTTTCTTGATTCACTTTTGGAGAGGTGCCTGTGCAGCATCGCCACCAATCTGAGCTGCAGAGCACAGAGGAGGCTGGGGGCAGGGCGGGGGGCAGCCACTCCCTGAAGGCGAGGGAGCGCAGGGACCAACATACATCTTCAAAAATTCGAAAGCTGCTCTGTCAGAAGGTGTGGGAGTTGGTAGATTGGGTAGATAGAGTAACATGTGGGAGGAACTGGAGGGCGCCCTTCCTTCCCTTCCCACCCTGGCCCCACCTCTGATCTCACTCCTCCCCCCCTCCCTTCCCTGTCCCTGTCCAACATCGCTCCTCCACCTCCTCTGCCCTTCCTGCTCCTCCCCGACCCCTTGCTGCTTTGGGTACCCCATGTTCTGTGAATACACCTGCTACCGCCGTGTCCACTGAGGTCAGGGTTTGGTGACACCAGCAGGGGGGAGAAACAGATGGACACAACACTCCCACTCTCTGCCTGGTCCAGCCTTTCCCCACTCCCTCCAATGAAGCACAGTGTCAAACCGAGTGGACCATTACAGACCAGCTACATTAGGGCGTCTCGGGTGGGAGTCAAAGGGCCGGGCAGATACAGGATGCATCCTCACACAGGCTCTAAACCAAGAGAGAACCCCCCAGTGCATCCACCTCACAGCCCTTCCTACCCCAGGTGCCTACATATGTCTTCCTTCTCAGTCTCATCATTGACCCTGTCGCATAGGGTCAAGAAATACTGAAATCTAAAAAAAATTGGTTCTTGAGAGAGACAGAGTCAAGAAGAGATATGGAGAGAGAGGGAAATTGGAAGAGAGGAGGAGGCTGGGGGAAGGGAAAGAGATTTGTTTTTTTAAAAAATTGGCTCATATGCATCTCCTTACACCACACTTAACCTCCAAATAAAGACACTATCAAAGTTGTATTTCTCCCATGCACAGAACAACGATCCTGCCCACAACTGAAAGAGCACTAACTCTTTCTCCAGAAGAGGAGGCAAAGTCCTTAGATGGTGTTCACTCTCCTCCTTGATGAGCTGTAACTTTAGAGCTCTAATAAAAAGTTAACAATACTCAAATGCCATGATATAAAATTAGGATGTCTTATCATATGATAAGGGAATCGGAGAGGGAAGGGAAGAAAACAAAGATATTTGCTTAAAAATAGACATACATAGATACAAATATACGTATAAACATGTGCATAACAAAATATGGAATACATACTCAAAACAGTTCTAGTCTTTACCTCTTTTTGTTTTACAGGTTAGGAAATGGGCTCACATAATAAGCTGTAGAGCTGAGATTTGAATTTGATTCTTTCTGACCCCAAAACCCTTTCCATCATAAGAAAGAGGAGAGAGGGGAAGGTGGGATGTACATAAGGTTCTCTCCAGTATTTTAAAAACAATGATGTGGAAGGCAGCTTGCACCACTCATGAGAGTTCCCTAACTGCATTCAGTGATATTCTGCCAGTAGCGTGCAGTCAACATAACGGCAGCATTTACACTACAGAAATTGGCAAATATTGCCAATAAGGGCTTTGTGTGTGTGTGTGTGTGTGTGTGTGTGTGTGTGTGTGTGTGTCACCCATTTGTGGAACATTATCTGCACATCAGTAATACTGTTTCTGGGTTTTTTGTTGGTTGGGTTTTTTTTTCACCCCCAGCACCTAGAACAGTGCCTTGTACATAGCAAGCGTTTATCCAATATGGACTTAATTAATTTGGCTAAGCTTAATATCCCCACTATGCAGCTGGGAGAGCTGAAGCTCAGAGAGGTTGTCATGTGCTTATGGTTGCCCAGCTCATAACCTACAGAGCCAAGATGTAAATCCCTTTCACTGCAATTTCAGTCCTAAGCTCTGTACTGCCACACAGAAAAAGGGGACCCAGCTGTAGAGATTCACTCAGACATTTCGACCATCCATCCAAAAGGACTCTGACAGGGTGTCACTACAGGGGAAACCCAGGGTGGCCTGAGAACCACAGGTCCCAAAGAGGCCAGCTTGCTCCATAACCATTATTGACATGTTTCCCTCCACAGTGTGTTTGACAAAAATAAATTCTCTCTCAGCCCACAGCTACCTAATTAGGCTGTACTCAAATATCTCCAGACTTCAAAAAGACAGTGGAAGCAGATTAAAGCCATGCACAGCCAACAAGAAGGGGTAGGGTAGCCGTTGGCAATATTCCCTCCTTGTTCAGTACCCATGTCTGGCCCTGAATCTCTATTATTCTTCCAGGAGGTCGGTCATGATTAAAGGGTTCCTTCAGCAGCTGGGGCTCAGTGATAAGGGCTTTCTGTTAGACCTTCCTAAACTACAAAAAGAACATAAATCATAATTTTGCATCGACTTAGTTTCTATATTTTATTTTATTTTTACTGGGGTTTTGGGGGGTTGGGACAAAATAGGCTTGGAAAATTGGGTTTGATAAAAGAAGCATGTGCATTAATTTGGCTGGTGAGTTTTTCGTGGGGGGGTTCAATTATATCGTATTATTAAGGAGTCCCTCTGATTTTTGAGACACACCAGCCAACCTGCAGGGAAGGCACCGGGTATTTATTAAGCCCTACTGTGTGCCAGCCATGGTGCAACATGGCCTATCAATTATCTCGTATTCGCATAAACAAGCTATAAAGGTGATGTTATCAACGCTGTTTTGGAGAGAAGCTGAGCCCTGTCAGAGGTCAGCACCATGGACAGGTCACATAGCTCCTGAGGGTTGGAACTTGAAGAGCAAGTGTGTTCCGAATCCGCATCTCACCGGATTTCATTTCATTTCAAGAAAAAGGTCTGCAGCACCTCAGCCTGAGCCAAGGGTTCCCCGAGGCAGAATCTGAAGGGATTTGGTCCCCTCCCCGCCAGGGGATACTTGGCAATGTCTGAAGACATTTTGGGTTGTCACACCTGTGAGGGGAGTTGCTACCTGCATCTAGTGGGCGGAGACCAGGCAGGCTGCTCAACACTCTACAAGGAAAAGGGCAGCCCCCCACTACAAAGAATTACCCAGTCCCAAAAGGTCAACTGTGTCTGGGTTGACAAACCCTGGTCTACAGTGACCACATGTCTTTCTCTTCCCAGAAAGAATCTCCCTGGAAGAGTGGGTGCTGAGCCAGAGAGCCCAATCAAACCACAGTGGTGAAATTTCAGGCACTAACTGGGGAGATACTTGGGGATCTCAGAATCTTATCCTGTCCACTCATAAACCTTTAAAACTGGTTTCCATATCTTTTTTCTGCACCCACCCACCCACATCTCTTTCCCCAGTTACTAGTTGAAAATTCTTAGAAATCTTAGAGTTTCATCAAAACTATTATATAGTGTTCT
Organism: Callorhinus ursinus; assembly: GCF_003265705.2. NCBI lineage: Eukaryota > Metazoa > Chordata > Mammalia > Carnivora > Otariidae > Callorhinus > Callorhinus ursinus. Next base: position 9,285,699 of record NW_027397075.1, on the reverse strand, counting down.
TGCTCAACTCGGACCTTGAAAATGCTTTGATTTGGGCTTCACTTTTGTGAAGAGTTAAAAGGAAGCGGTCTTAAAAACCAAAAAAAAAAAAAAAAACAAATCTTTAATGTTCATATTACCAAAACGTTAAAATCCAAAACAAACGGAGGCCAGCCTTGAGAATTCTCTGAGCAGACAGAACCAGTGTAGTCATACAAACAAAGCTTAACTTATCTTATTTTGCAAGGCTAACTTGACCTGGGTCATTTCTTGCTCATGCCTCTGGAAATCATAAGCAAAACTTCAACTGTTTCCCAAGGTTGATATGAGGTAACCACTGACCAATTCCCTGCCATTTAAGAAAAGTCTAATATTATAACCAATCCCTGTGAAGAATAAACAGTCACTGTCTTCTCACTGTCTTCTCACTAAAGAAGTGGCTTTGTAACAATGGACCCCTGAGCCTCATTCCACGTTTTGGTTTGAGTGCTCCCGGTTGCAAACTGTCTTTTTGGTGTGTGCACAATAAACCTACACTAATTACTACTTCAGTGATTCATTGGTTTTACTTGTTATTTCTGAACTTCTGACAAAAGTAATATGTGTTGGTTGCTGAAAATTAAGAAAAATAGGGGCAAACAGAAGCAAATAAAATTCTGGGGCAAATCCACCACCCAGAAATAACTCTTCATAATATTTTGGGTATTGGACTTCTAGTTTTTATTTTCTATAAAAACACATACAAATGACATTGTTTAAATAGACCCCACAATAATCCAGATGGCATGTAAATTCTGGCAAATAATCACTATAACAATGATAAATAACAGCAACAATAGCAGAAATTGAAGCTAATACTTAAATAGTACAGATTTAATGCTGGATGCTGTCTAGTACCTTCATATGTATGAACTAGTTTAATCCTCTCCGTAACCTTATCAGGTTGGTTGGCACTGTTACTGTTCCCATTTCCAAGGAACCACACCTGGACAACACAAACCGTCATCAGAAAGGACCAAGTAGCTGCATGGGGACGCACCTGATGTCTGTATGATGGTGCAGGGACCCCGCCACCTTTTTCTCGACTTCCCATTTGCCAATAACCAAAAGCTGTGCCAGTTTCCTGTGGCTGCCATAGCAAAGTCCCACAAACTGGGTGGCTTCGAATGAAGGAAATGTGTTCTCTGGAGTTCTGGAAGCCAGACGTCACACTCCTCTAAGGCTCAAGGGGAGAATCCATCCCTTGCCTCTTCCAGCTTCTGAAAGCTGTCCGCATCCCCTGGCTCCTGGCCCCATCTCTCTCTCTCTCTCTCTCTCTCTCTCTCTCTCTCTCTCTCTCTCTCT
>NW_027397075.1:9281424-9284366 GCF_003265705.2 Callorhinus ursinus | reverse complement strand
TCTCTCTCTCTCTCTCTCTCTCTCTCTCTCTCTCTCTCTCTCTCTCTTTCTCTCACCCCCCTACATTTTCGTGTAGCCTTCTCTGTGGCCTCCTCCAAAACTTCTCTCCACCCGTCTCTGTTCTCGCGTGTCTCCCTTCAGCTTCTCAACTTCCTTCCCTACCAAGTCCCGGAGCCAGCAAGCCCCACTCCATGTGTTCACATCTTCTCTACAGCTGTCTTTGGATCTTCACAGTCTTCGAAGGGTGGCTCTTAGATGCAGACTCAGATTTCTCTTGCTAATTTATTGCTACTCATCACATAACTAAAGGCTCTTTCACTTTCCAGAGTGGAGATGGGGAACAATGACTGGGGAGTGCAAAGGGAAGCAGAGAAATCTGGCGAAAGAGGGAAAAAAAAGAAAAGAAAAGAAACCAACTCTTATTTTCCTACTGATTAACTCAGGTGGCCAAGGGGAAATTCATTAAACCAGCTCAGCACCCCTTGTGGGGCTCCTGCTATCCCCAATAGTCCCTTTAACACCACCAGAGGGAAAGAAAGAATTCTCAGGGAGGAAAGAAATTACATGTTGAAACTGGAGATCCTTTTAGGAAAAAAAAAAAAATCTCTACCCTAGGGTTTCCTAATCTCTCTTTCTTCAGACCTCAGGGGCGATGGACAGACAAGGAATTTCTTGCTTCCTAAAGTCACTGTGATGTGCCCTTTTATTCAGGAAAGCAAAAGCAGGACCATAAACAATCCTTCCGAGGGGCGACATAGGCAGTCTTGTTTGGGGGGGTCTGCCCAGGCTCAGTGACTTAGCAGGGCAGGGCAGGATATCATACAACAAAACAGAAATATTGAGAAAATGGTGAGTCTGGAGCAAAGGGAGACATAATTTTGTTCCATGGCACACACTCTTGAGTTCCACTTGATGGCAAAACAGGCCCCCGTCTCCAATCTCAATCAAATAGTTTGTACATACAACATATATCTTTGTGCTTTGAACATGAGAACATATTCATATTCTCAACCGGTATTAAGTTTACAGTGTTGCAGGTTTCATTTGCATAATAAAATGCTATGCGAGAAGAGATGAGGGTTAATCAAAGGGTTTTATCACTCTTTTTAATTATCTTCATTATGCCGGAGCAAGATGTAAATTTTAATTCTACCTTGTTAGCTAGCAGATTCCACCAAACTTTGGATATCCTAATCATTTGTCATTTTAAATAGGCACAGATGCCAATGATTTCAGCAAACTGAATGCCCTAAATATTGTACGCTTTATTAATCTGATTGTTGTGTCATTTAATATAATTTAGCAATTATTAATGTTAAACAGAAGATCAGCGTGCCCAGCCCAGATGGAAGCCCTTGTGAACCTCAAGTGCATCCCCCTTGCTTTTCCTCCCCTATCCTACTCTGCAACCCACACTTAGAGTTCTTCCCTGTTCACACAGCATTTTCCCCCTCTCTTTTGCCATCAGTTCTGTAGACAGAGCTTGCAATTCAGGTATAGTTATTTTTCAGTGACCCGCAAACTGTCTAGGTTTTTAAAAGGTTGCAGTAATGTGTTCTTAGTCCCGCAGACATGAGAAAGATCTTTAAGGGATCGGCAGTGGTGGGGGGACGGTGGGGGGATGTCTGTGGCGATGTGGGGTTTCTCTGCTAAACTCATCGTAGAGAAGCCAAAAGAAGACTTCATCCCACCTGAGTGATCAAAGGCAGAGTCTGCAGGTCATATTTCGTTGGGTACCTTGCTGAGGACTACACGCCAGAGGCAACCTTCGCTGAGCTCTGGGAGGTAAGCAGGATTGCACAAAGAGGTGACTGCCCTTGGCTGCTGCTTCTTGAGTACTGAGCTGGCGGCAGGTGGGACATGAAGCCAGAATCAGAGGCTAGATCCTGACTGGTCAGTGGATTCGCCGAAACGATGTTCTTTAAGGGCTTCAGATGGAGTTTTAGAAGGTGTGAAAGGTGGTGTTATGGACTGAATGTTTATGTGCCCCCCAAATTCAGATGTTGAAACCCTACCTCCCCAATGTGACAGCTTTAGGGTGGTTGGCAGGTAATTAGCATTGGCTGAGGTCATGAGGGCAGAGCCCCCAGGAATGGGATTAGTGCCAGTTTAAGAGTCAGAGAGAGCTTGCTTCTTCTCTCTGCTCTCCACCATGTGAAGATACAGTAAGAAGTCACCCATGGGCAGCCCAGAACCCAAGCCTGTTGGCAGCCTCCAGAACTGTGAGAAATAAATTTCTGTTGTTTTTAAGCCACTCAGTCTAAGGCATTTTTGTTATAGTAGCCAGATGGTGTGCTCTCAATTAATCATGGGATTTATATCGGAGCCATAGAATCCCAACTTTGATGGCCCACTAGCTGTGCCACGGTGAGCAAGTCACTTAGCTTCCCTGAGCCTCAGTTTCCTCAAATGTAGAAGTAAGATGGATCATGGTATCTATCCTGAGCTCTAAATGTCATCAGGCATGGATTCTAGCATAGAGTAGAATACCACTCAGTTATGGTCGAGTGATATTATGATTTATAGCAAGAAATAGATACTTAATCTCAGTCCCCATTTCTGGCATAGAGCTCCTAAAACCCTTAGAATTTCCAGTGCTGAGACATAAATGTGTCTCTTGTTTATGTTAATGAGATGACTTTTGGACACCTGCCCCCCTACGGGGGAGGGTTGGGCTGGTTGCCAGGGGAACCAGCCACATCAGAGCAGAACTTCCAGTCCTACCTCACTGACCTCAGGGTGGTAAGCGGCTGGATGTTGAAACAGTTGCCAATGGCCAATGATTCAATCAATCCGTCTATGGCCTACCACCCTGAATGCGCCGATCTCGTCTGTCTGCCTATGTAATGAAGCCTCACCCAAACGGATAAGGTTCTGAGAGCTTTCAGGAGTAATAGGTGCCTATACACTGGGTCCCCTCTCCCGTCTCCCCTCTCCCCCCC
>NW_027397075.1:9278966-9281324 GCF_003265705.2 Callorhinus ursinus | reverse complement strand
CCCCTCCCCCCTCCCCCCTCGAGTAGTTAACCTCAGCACTCCTCTCCCCTGAGTAGTTAACCTCAGCACTCTTCTCCCCTGAGTAGTTAAGCTCAGCACTCACTCCCAGCTAGAAAATAACTGGTGGAGCTATCCTATCACAGGCTTCATCCAACCAGTGAATACCTTGTCTGCATGCCATTTTTGATGGCAGCTTTCCAGCTCTGTAGAAACTATAAAACTGACCCATTCTAAGAAATTGTCATAGTTGCTAGGATCAGGGATTCTTCTTCTTTTTTTTCCTTTTAAGATTTTGTTTATCTGACAGAGAGACAGAGAGCGCAAGTAGACAGATGGGCAGGCAGAAGCAGGCTTCCCGCTGAGCAGAGAGCCCGATGCGGGGCTCAATCCCAGGACCCTGGGATCATGACCTGAGCCACTGGGTACCCCAGGATCAGGCATTCTTGATCCACCGGTCACCTCACCACCAGAGCACCCATCTCTGAGCTCTCTTATTTTTTAATTTTTTTTTTTAGATTTTATTTATTTATTTGATAGAGAGAGACACAGCGAGAGAGGGAACACAAGCAGGGGGAGTGGGGGAGGGAGAAGCAGGCTTCCTGCCGAGCAGGGAGCCCGACGCGGGGCTCGATCCCAGGACCCTGGGATGATGACCTGATCCGAAGGCAGACGCTTAATGACTGAGCCACCCAGGCGCCCCACTGAGCTCTCTTTTTAGATGATGCACCAAGGAACAGGGGATAAATGCCTGGTATCCTGTGGCAATGGCACAAAAACAATGGCCCCGTTAAAATTCAGACAGTTACCCTGAAAGGGGGCTTTTCTTTATTGCGGTATATGGAATTCCTCTTGCAGTAAGTGTCTTTTTAGTAAAAGTCGGTAATGCCCTTTTATAAAATAAAAGTGATTGGTAAAAAAAAAAAAGAAACTGGTGATTTGGATAGTTAATTGTGTGTGTGTGTGACTTTATTAGAGTTAAAAATAGGCAAGATGGCGGAGGAGTAGGAGATCTAGATTTCGTCTGGTCTCAGGAATTCAGCTGAATAGGGATCAAACCATTCTGAACACCTACGAACTCAACAGGAGATCAAAGAGGAGAGTAGCAACAACTATCTGAACAGAGAAGCGACCACTTTCTGGAAGGTAGGACGTGCGGAGAAGTGAATCCGAGGCGATATTCGGGAGGATAGACGGCGGGGGAGGGGCCTCCGTCGGCCGCTTCTGGCAAGTGCTAGAGCCGTGGAGCACAAAATCGGAACTGTTAGAAGTCGGCTCCGCTGAGGGACGTCGCTGCAGTGGTTAAGCGGGGGGATGGAACTCTCGCGGGACAGTGGGGTCTCAGGACCCTCGGGGTCACAGAAAGACCGGGGGTGCCTGAGTGCGCCAGAGCTCCCAGGTATCAGAGCGGGGAAGCCGGCTGCAGAGACGGAGCCGAGGCGCGGGCTCTCAGCTTGGGGTTGCCATAAACTGTGATCCGTGGCCCAGTCGGGCCACTGCTCCTCCAGCAGGGACCCAACAGGCGGCAGATCCGGGGAGACTCCCCTTCCTTCCCAGGGAGGAGCGGCGCGGGAGCGCACCGCAGGGATCTGCTGGGTTTGGAGACTCCACACAGGGTCGGGTGCCAGAGATAGAAACGCTCGGTCACAGGCCGGGTGAGCACGGAGAGCGGCCGGAGACCGGGGACAAGGGAGTGACTGCTTTTCTCTGTGGGCGCACTGAGGAGCGGGGCCCCGAGTTCTCAGCTCCTCCGGGTGGAGATTGGGAGGCCACCATTTTTGCCCTGGTCCTCCAAAGCTGTACCGAGAGCTTGCAGGGAACAAAAGCTCCTGAGATCAAACCCGAGCAGCTTCCTTAGCCCGGACCAACAAGGGCGGGGCAATTCAGCCTCCGGCAAAGACATTTGGAAACCACGGCAACAGGCCCCTCCCCCAGAAGATCAGCACGAACAGCCAGCAAGCCAAGACCAAGTTTACTGATCAAGGAGAACGGGAGAACTCCAGCGCTAGGGGAATACTGCACATAGAATTCATGGCTTTTTCTTACCATGATTCATTAGTTCATCAAAGTTAATTTTTGTTAACTGTTTTTTTTTCTTTTTCCCTTTTTCAACCAACATCTTATCAATCTCTTTTAAAAAAAAAAAACATTTTTTATTTTTCATTTTTAGAGTCATATTTTATCCTTCATAGTAGTTATCCTTATTTTTGGCATATATATATAAGTTGTTCTCTCTTTAAAATTTTGAGATACAGTTTCTTCTAACAAATCAAAATATACCCTAAATCACTAGTGTATGGCTCTGTTCTAGCCGCCTGCCTGATCACATTCTCTCCCTTTTTTCTTTTTTTTTTTTAAATC
>NW_027397075.1:9277434-9278866 GCF_003265705.2 Callorhinus ursinus | reverse complement strand
TTTCTCTTTCTTTTTTCTTTCTTTCCCTTTCTTTTCCCCGGTTTCAGGTCTTTTCTGATTTGTATACAGTATATTTGCTGGGGACGTTGTAAACCTGTTAGCATTTTGTTCTCTCATTCATCTATTCTCCTCTGGACAAAATGACAAGACGAAAAAAATCACTTCAGCAAAAAGAACAAGAGGTAGTACCGTCAGCCAGGGACCTACTCAATACGGACATTAGTACGATTTCCGACCTAGAGTTCAGAATCATGACTTTAAAGATACTAGCTGGGCTTGAAAAAAGCGTGGACGTTATTAGAGAAACCCTTTCTGGAGAAATAAATGAACTAAAATCTAACCAAGTCGAAATCAAAAAGGCTATTGATGAGGTGCAATCAAAAATGGGGGCACTAACTGCTAGGATAAATGAGGCAGAAGAGAGAATCAGTGATATAGAAGACCAAATGATGAAAAATAAAGAAACTGAAAAAAGAGAGATAAACAACTACAGGCTCACGAGGGCAGAATTCGAGAGATAAGTGATAGGATAAGACGAAACAACATTAGAATAATTGGGATCCCAGAAAAAGAAGAAAGAGAGAGAGGGGCAGAAGGTATATTGGAGCAAATAATAGCAGAGAACTTCCCTAATGTGAGGAAGGAAACAGGCATCAAAATCCAGGAGGCACAGAGAACCCCTCTCAAAATCAATAATAATAGGTCAACACCCCGACATCTAATAGTAAAACTTACGAGTCTCAGAGACGAAGAGAAAATCCTGAAAGCAGCTCGGGAGAAGAGATATGTAACCTACAATGGTAAAAATATTAGATTGGCAACAGACCTATCCAGAGACCTGGCAGGCCAGAAAGGACTGGCAAGATATCTTCAGAGCACTAAATGAGAAAAATATGCAGCCAAGAATACTATATCCAGCTAGGCTGTCATTGAAAATAGAAGGAGAGATAAAAAGCTTCCAGAACAAAAAAAAACTAAAGGAATTTGCAAACACGAAACCAGCCCTCCAAGAAATATGGAAAGGGGTCCTCTAAGCAAAGAGAGAGCCTAAAAGCAGCAAAGATCAGAAAGGAACACAGACAACATACAGTAACAGTCACCTTACAGGCAATACAATGGCACTAAATTCATACCTTTCAATAGTTACCCTGAATGTAAATGGGCTCAATGCCCCAATCAAAAGACACAGGCTATCAGATTGGATTAAAAAACAAGACCCATCAATATGCTGTCTGCAAGAGACTCGTTTTAGACCCAAAGATACCCCCAGATTGAAAGTGAGGGGGTGGAAAACCATTTACCATGCTAATGGACACCAAAAGAAAGCTGGGGTGGCAATCCTTATATCAGACAAACTAGATTTTAAAACAAAGACTGTAATAAGAGATGAGGAAGGACACTATATCCTACTTAAAGGGTCTATCCAACAAGA
>NW_027397075.1:9240039-9272434 GCF_003265705.2 Callorhinus ursinus | reverse complement strand
ATTCAGAACATTCCATCCCAAAGCAACGGAATACACATTCTTCTCTAGTGCCCATGGAACATTCTCCAGAATTGATCACATTCTAGGTCACAAATCAGGTCTCAACCAGTACCAAAAGATTGGAATCATTCCCTGCATATTTTCAGAACACAATGCTTTGAAACTAGAACTCAATCACAAGAGGAAAGTCGGAAAGAATTCCAATACATGGAGGCTAAAGAGCATCCTACTAAAGAATGAATGGGTCAACCAGGAAATTAAAGAAGAATTAAAAAAATTCATGGCAACCAATGAAAATGAAAAGACAACTGTCCAAAATCTTTGGGATACAGCAAAGGCAGTCCTGAGAGAAAAGTATATAGCAATACAAGCCTTTCTCAAGAAACAAGAAAGGTCACAACTGCACAACCTAACCCTACACCTAAATGAGCTGGAGAAAGAACAGCAAATAAAGCCAAAACCCAGCAGGAGAAGAGAAATCATAAAGATCAGAGCAGAAATCAATGAACTAGAAACCAAAAGAAGAGTAGAACAGATCAACGAAACTAGGAGCTGGTTCTTTGAAAGACTTAACAAGATTGATAAACCCCTGGCCAGACTGATCAAAAAGAAAAGAGAAATGACCCAAATCAACAAAATCATGAATGAAAGAGGACAGATCACAACCAACACCAAAGAAATACAAACAATTATAAGAACATATTATGAGCAACTCTATGCCAGCAAATTAGATAACCTGGAAGAAATGCGTGCATTCCTAGAGATGTATCAACTACCAAAACTGAACCAGGAAGAAATAGAAAACCTGAACAGACCTATAACCACTAAGGAAATTGAAGCAGTCATCAAAAATCTCCCAACAAACAAAAGCCCAGGGCCAGATGGCTTCCCAGGGGAATTCTATCAGACATTTAAAGAAGAATTAATACCTATTCTCCTGAAACTGTTCCAAAAAATAGAAATGGAAGGAAAACTTCCAAACTCGTTTTATGAGGCCACCATTACCTTGATCCCCAAACCAGACAAAGGCCCCATCAAAAAGGAGAATTATAGACCAATATCCTTGATGAACATGGATGCAAAAATGCTCACCAAAATACTAGCCAATAGGATCCAACAGTACATTAAAAGGATTATTCACCACGACCAAGTGGGATTTATCCCTGGGCTGCAAGGCTGGTTCAACATCCGCAAATCAATCAACGTGATACAATACATTAACAAAAGAAAGAACAAGAATCATATGATCCTCTAAAATTAACAAGTCAGGGAACGACAGATGTTGGCGGGGATGTGGAGAAAGGGGAACCCTCCTACACTGTTGGTGGGAATGCAAGGTGGTGCAACCCCTCTGGAAAACAGTATGGAGGTTCCTCAAACAGTTGAAATTAGAGCTACCGTTCGATCCAGCAATTGCACTACTGGGTATTTACCACAAAGATACAAATGTAGGGACCCGAAGGGGTACGTGTACCCCAATGTTTATAGCAGCAATGTTCACAATAGCCAAACTGTGGAAAGAGCCAAGATGCCCATCGACAGATGAATGGATAAAGAAGAGGTGGTATATATACACAATGGAATATTATGCAGCCATCAAAAGGAATGAGATCTTGCCATTTGCAACGACGTGGATGGAACTGGAGGGTGTTATGCTGAGTGAAATAAGTCAATCAGAGAAAGACATGTATCATATGACCTCACTGATATGAGGAATTCTTAATCTCAGGAAAGAAACTGAGTGTTACGGGAGTGGTTGGGGTGGGGGGGATGGGGTGGCTGGGTGATAGACATTGGGGAGGGTATGTGCTACGGTGAGCGCTGTGAATTGTGCAAGACTGTTGAATCACAGATCTGTACTTCTGAAACAAATAACGCAACATATTTTAAGAAAAAAGGAAAAGAAGAAGATAACAGGAGAGGAAGAAAAGGGGAGTATGTCAGAGGGCGAGACGAACCATGAGAGATGATGGACTCTGGAAGGCAAACTGAGGGTTCTAGAGGGGAGGGGGTAGGGGAATGGGTTGGCCTGGTGATGGGTGTTGAGGAGGGCACGTTCTGCATGGAGCACTGGGTGTTATGAACAAACAATGAATCATGGAACACTGCATCAAAAACTAATGATGTAATATATGGTGATTAACATAACAATAAAAAATTTAAAAAAAGAATCATATGATCCTCTCAATAGATGCAGAAAAAGCATTTGACAAAGTACAGCATCCTTTCTTGATCAAAACTCTTCAGAGTATAGGGATAGAGGGTACATACCTCAATATCATAAAAGCCATCTACGAAAAACCTACAGCGAATATCATTCAAATGGGGAAAAGCTGAGAGCTTTTCCCCTCAGGTCAGGAACGCGGCAGGGATGTCCACTCTCACCACTGCTATTCAACATAGTATTAGAAGTCCTAGCCACAGCAATCAGACAACAAAAAGAAATCAAAGGCATCCAAATCGGCAAAGAGGAAGTCAAACTCTCACTCTTTGCAGATGATATGATACTTTATGTGGAAAACCCAAAAGACTCCACCCCAAAACTGCTAGAACTCATACAGGAATTCAGTCAAGTGGCAGGCTATAAAATCAATGCACAGAAATCAGTGGCATTCCTATACACCAACAACAAGACAGAAGAGAGACAAATCAAGGAGTCGATCCCATTCACAATTGCCCCCTAAACCATAAGATACCTAGGAATAAATTTAACCAAAGAGGCAAAGGATCTGTACTCAGGAAACTATAAAATACTCAGGAAAGAAATTGAAGAGGACACAAAGAAATGGAAAAACGTTCCATGCTCATGGATTGGGAGAACCAACATTGTGAAGATGTCAATGCTACCTAGAGCAATCTACACATTCAATGCAATCCCCATCAAAATACCATCCACTTTTTTCAAAGAAATGGAACAAATAATCCTAAAATTTGTATGGAACCAGAAGAGACCCCGAATAGCCAGAGGAATATTGAAAAAGAAAAGCAAAGCTGGCGGCATCACAATTCCGGACTTCCAGCTCTATTACAAAGCTGTCATCATCAAGACAGTATGGTACTGGCACAAAAACAGACACATAGATCAATGGAACAGAATCGAGAGCCCAGAAATGGATCCTCAACTCTATGGTCAACTCATCTTTGACAAAGCAGGAAAGAATGTCCAAATGAAAAAAGACAGTCTCTTCAACAAATGGTGTTGGGAAAATTGGACAGCCACGTGCAGAAGAATGAAACTGGACCATTTCCTTACACCACACACAAAAATAGACTCCAAATGGTTGAAAGACCTAAACGTGAGACAGGAGTCCATCAAAATCCTAAAGGAGAACACAGGTAGCAACCTCTTCGACCTTAGCTGCAGCAACTTCTTCCTAGAAATATCACCAAAGGCACGGGAAGCCAGGGCAAAAATGAACTATTGGGATTTCATCAAGATAAAAAGCTTTTGCACGGCAAAAGAAACAGTCCACAAAACCAAAAGACAACCGACAGAATGGGAGAAAATATTTGCAAACGACATATCAGATAAAGGGCTAGTATCCAAAATCTATAAAGAACTTATCAAACTCAACACCCAAAGAACAAATAATCCAATCAAGAAATGGGCAGAAAACATGAACAGACATTTTTCCAAAGAAGACATCCAAATGGCCAACAGGCACATGAAAAAGTGCTCAACATCGCTCGGCATCAGGGAAATCCAAATCAAAACCTCAATGAGATACCACCTCACACCAGTCAGAATGGCTAAAATTAACAAGTCAGGGAACGACAGATGTTGGCGGGGATGCGGAGAAAGGGGAACCCTCCCACACTGTTGTTGGGAATGCAAACTGGTGCAACCACTGTGGAAAACAGTATGGAGGTTCCTCAAACAGTTGAAATTAGAGCTACCATTCGATCCAGCAATTGCACTACTGGGTATTTACCCCAAAGATACAAATGTCGGGATCCGAAGGGGTACGTGCACCCCGATGTTTATAGCAGCAATGTCCACAATAGCCAAACTGTGGAAAGAGCCAAGATGTCCATCGACAGATGAATGGATAAAGAAATGGTGGTATATATACACAATGGAATATTATGCAGCCATCAAAATGAATGAGATCTTGCCATTTGCAACGACGTGGATGGAACTGGAGGGTGTTATGCTGAGTGAAATAAGTTATCAGAAAGACATGTATCATATGACCTCACTGATATGAGGAATTCTTAATCTCAGGAACAAACTGAGGGTTGCTGGAGTGGTCGGGGGTGGGAGAGATGGGGTGGCTGGGTGATAGACATTGGGGAGGGTATGTGCTACGGTGAGTGCTGTGAATTGTGCAAGACTGTTGAATCACAGATCTGTACTTCTGAAACAAATAATGCAACATATTTTAAGAAAAAAGAAAAAGAAGAAGATAGCAGGAGAGGAAGAATGAAGGGGAGTAAGTCAGAGGGGGAGACGAACCAGGAGAGATGATGGACTCTGAAAAACAAACTGAGGGTTCTAGAGGGGAGGAGGGTGGGGGGACGGGTTAGCCTGGTGATGGGTATTAAAGAGGGCACATTCTGCATGGAGCACTGGGTGTTATGAACAAACAATGAATCATGGAACACTACACTAAAACAAATGATGTAATATATGGTGATTAACATAACAATAAAAAAGTAAAAAAAAAAGTAGAGTTAAAAATAAATGTGAGGTGAAGAAATGGACCAGTTACTAAGACTAGAATGTAATCTCTTTGTAGGGACGTAGGAACCTGATGTCATCACTGTCTAGTAGACCTTTCTGTGAGACTATTCCATACCTGTGCTCTCCAGTATGGTAGCTGCTAGCCACAAGGAGCTATGGAGTATTTGAAATGTGGCCAGTGGACCAGAAGAACTGTATTTGCGATTTTATAAAGGAGGAGAATTTTGAATGCTATGTTAAGAAGCTTGCAGTACTGGATCCTTAGGGTGATACCGTAATGGACATTTCTAAGCTTTCTGTTATTTTGTTTGGGCAGCCTGCACCTGAACCCCTTTGTTTGTGTAGAAGATTCACCAACTGTGCACAATGTACTTTGTAGCCACCACAGTCAGCCTCCTACCAAATGAACTGAAAGGAGAGCGTTATGGGTTGAATCATGCACCCCCCACCCCCAGAAAGACATGTTGAAGTTCTAATGCCCAGTACTTCCAAATGTGGCTTTACTTTGCAGACATAGCATACATGAAGTCGTTAGGGTGGTCCCTAACCCAAGATGATGGGTGAACTTGTAAGGGGAAATTTGGACAGAGGCAGACATGAGCACAGGGAAGGCAAGATGGCCCCTTGCCATCTACTAGCCAAGAAACACCTGAGGCTACTGGAAGATAGGAGAAAGACCTGAAACAGATCCTTATCTGGTGCATTCAGAGCGAGTGTGGCCATGTGGGCACCTTGATTTTGGACTTCTAGCCTCCAGAACTGTGAGACAATAAATTGCTCTTGTCCTAAGCCACCGAGTTTGTGGTTCTTTGTTACGGCAACTCTAGGAAATGAATACAGCCACGACTCACTTTCTCTGCCTCCCTTGCCTCTACAGTCGGAGCCTGTAACTGGAATTTAGCTCCTCAGGTACATCCACCCAGGAAGCACCTGGGCAAAGGGGCACAAAGTAACTGTGTGAGTGAGAACCATGCCCACCTGAGCACCAGGTGCCCTCACAGGACTCCTGCTGTGGCATAAATTTGCTTGTGGTTCCAACTGTGTTGTCTTCCTTTGCTCCTGCCTGTTTCTTGAGGCTGGCAATTCTGTGAACTGAGAGTCTTCAGCAAATTCCATTGCTGCTAAAATCAGTGTAGGATAGTTTCTTTTGCTCACAATTTATAACCTCACTGATACAGATGAGGAACCATGAAGGATGTAATCCATCTCTAAAGTGGTAAGTGGTGGACAAGGGCAAAGGATGGTCTATAAGTGGGGTATCAAGTGGCTCCAGGGAAGAGAGGAGAGAATCAGGCTCCAGATAGGCACGGAGAATATGGCAAGCATAGTGGTGCATAGGGTACATAGCGTAAAATGTATGTGTGTGCACACATGTGTGTGCATGCACCCGGTGTGTGAGGGTGGTGGATGTGCGTGCACACTTGCACATTCTCAGCCACAGATCTTCCAGAAGGAGAGCACCACACGTGCCCAAGGCAGTGAACTTTGGTCGCCTAACGGCACTCACTAAACAGTGCATTCAGGCTTCACCGGCACCGAGCAGGGCAAACGACAGTTTCCAAGTTTGAAAAATGAGCTGCTTCACTCCCCTGGTGCTAATGCCTTTTTCAAAGAAACTTACATCTTGGAAATGTCATGACACATTGCAATCACGGAGAACACAGCCACAGTAATTGGGAGTGTTTCTTCAAGAGCAGAGCATGTCGAAGAAGATACATGGCTCGCAGCATAATTTCCCGAAACAATGGTGGGGTGCAGGGTGTGGGTGTTCAGGAAAGCTGCCTTTGAAATAAATCCTGGGAGGAGCTCCAGCAGCCAGGACTTTTCCTGGGTGATGGAACTGCCTTAGGAGTCAGAGGGACGCAGTGTGGGTACTGGCTGGCTGCACATCAGTGGTGTGACTTTGGCCATGCCTATAGATTGCTCTGTGACTCAGTTTCTCCACCTTTCAAATGAAAATAGTATCCCATGTATTCTGGTGCTCATGGTATTGCTTCCTATGCCACCAGTTTCCCACAAGCTAAGAATCACGACAACTTAATGAGCATGTACTACTTGCCAGGCATATACTAAGAACTATTCATGGATTAGCTGGCCTAAAACCCACAAGCAATTGAGATGAGTACCATACTTATCACTATTTGGAGAAGGAAGAATTGAGGCACAGAGAAGATAAAGAGTTTTCCCAAGGCCATAAAGCTAGAATGTGGTAATGTCAGGATTCTAACTCAAGACAGTCCAGATCTGCCATCTGATTTGTCACCACCGCAGTTCAGCTCTCTGGATGGGCACCAGAGTGTTGCAAAAAGTATACGGTGCCGGCAAATGTAATGTGTGTTAATATCAACAACATTGGGACCTCTTGAAAAAACCAGAGTGGATTTGCTTCTCCTTGTGACATTTTACAACAAACTGTGATCAAAGCAACAGGAGTGATAGTTCTACATTATTGAGTACTGGTGGGTATTCAGGAAATGGTGCCTGCTTATCCTCCCAGCAACTGAGGGAGTCAGGGAACATGCTTCCCATTTTACAGATGAGAGACTCAAGGCCTGGTGTCCCTAACGTCCTTGAGAGTATCCATCCAAACAAATGGCTCTGATGGGAAATTCAAATGTGCTCTTTCTTCTCTCAAACGCTGGGAGAGACCAATTCCCCTCAAAGGAACATCTGTTTAAAGTAGTCGAACCTTCGAGCTCCTGTCTCAGACAGAGAGGAGAAGGCACAAAGATGTTAACAAGATAATGTAAATATTAACATTCACTTGAAGAGGTTAAATTACCTGGAAGCTCTCATTTCTAAAGGCCACCTTACCTGGTCTGCATTCTCCAAAAGTGCTATAACCTTTTCCACAAGGAAATTATGCAACCGATACTCACTTTGTAGAGATCTCAGGATTTCTGGGCTGTCATCTGGGCAACGAGGAGAAAGGAGAAAACGGGCTATTCATCACCTGCCCATGGACATCTGGTCCTTTCGGGGCAGACATCTGGTCCTTTCGGGGCAGACCCTGGCATGCCTGTAGCCCAGGCGTTCTGCGTCCATTAGCAAGCCACTCACGTGGGACAGAGGTGTTTTGAAAGGATGAGGGCTTAGAATTCCAACCCTTAAATGGAAACACTGATTTATCAAGAAGAGAACACAATGGATGACTGAATCTGAGTCCTCCAGAAGTCCTGCTTTAAATAGTTGCCAAGTCTGATTTGTAATGCAACGATCATTGCCTATCTGGAAACATTAAAAATCGCAAGCATGCTCAGAAGCATGTGGGTTGGTTGTCTCTAGTATATTTCTGTGATGGCGGCAGCATTCGCCTCTCGAAGGCAGAGTGAAGGGTTGATAGAGACAAGATGGAAGATTGAAGCAGAGTGGATCTGCAGACACCTGTCTATGACTGTGGTATCCAGTTATGGCATTTGCCAGTTGAATGACAATTGAACAAGTCTCTTCACTTCTCCTAGACCCAGTTACCTCTCCTGTTAAGAGGCAGTAGTCATTCCTGCCTTGAGATCTTTGAAGGCATCAGTGGTATCTTCCTTATCTCACAGTGTCTGGACATAGCAGATGCTCAATTAACCAGTAGTAAACAATCAGAGTTGCTGTATTATAGGAAATAACTTATTTTGTAAAAGCTCTGTCTTAATTCCTGGTATACACTCAGTGCTTAATAAGTAACTGTTTTCTCTTGCCCACCTTTAGCGTCTCATGTGTGTCTCTAAAAGCGCCACCCTAGGCTTTGCCTTTCATACTGTATGAATTCACTGGACACATTGTTGACAGTTTAATAGGTATCTCAAATGCAATATGCGCCATATTGAACCCCTGGTCCTCCTTCCAAAACTCCCTCTACTCCCAACTTCCCCATCTCAAGGGATGGTGCCATCTTTCCATTTGCTAGAAACAAACAAACAAAACCCACAAAACACAAAGCAAGCACATTTTAAAATCTTTTGATGTTTTATATATTGAACTATGTCATTTGTGAGATAAGTAATCGTGACCCATATTTTTTGTTGCAAATTGCATGTTTTATCAGTATAAAGTGATTCTTGTTGCGCTTCGTGAATTTCGCTTTGTATCTTACCTTACGTAGAAACAGAATTTTCAACTCTCTCTTTTTGTTTGTTCTTTCTGGATAAAGCTTTGCTTGTCTTATTGATTTTAACTGTTCTTGTCATTTTCATTTGCATTTAGTAGGATTTGATTTCTTTAAATCTCTTTTTCTTTTTTTCTTAGTATGAGCATCCTTGTGTTCTTTTAATAGGAGAGTTTAGACGACAGACACTGTCTTACCTGGTATCTTTACTCTTAAGTGTTTCTTCTTGTCTTTTGCTTTCCATCTGCTGCTTTTTGCTGTGGTTTTGTTTTTAGTGCTTCCTTAAGATTTCATTTTTCTGATCTTTCCCATATGGATTATGTTTGGTTATCATGTGTGATATTGTGATTTATAATAGGAAATATATATTTGGTCTTGGTCCTGCTTCTGGCAGGGAACTCCTTAAACCCCTGGAATTTCTTTAAAAAGGAGAGTGATCTCTAGGTGCCTTTTGTTACGTAAACGAAGTGACTTTTAGGCCTCACCTAAGGAGGGCTGGGGGGTAGTTGCCAGGGAACCAAACAGGTGTTTAGAAGTTAAGAACTTTCAAGAACCCCCTGCCACACCTGCAAGGGAAGGAGGAGGGGATGAGAGTTGACCTCATCACCAATGGCTAGTGATTTGATGAATCATGCCTATGTCATGAAGCCTCCATAAAAACCCTAACTGAAGGGCTGGTATTCAGAGAGCTTCTGGGTTGCTGAGCTCCTGGAAATTTGGTGGGGGACAGTCTCAGGTGAAAAGGCATGGAAACTCCTCACCCATTCCCCGTGCCTCACCCCCTACATCTCTTCTGTCTGGCTGTTCTGGAATTACATATAAGCCAGTGATCTAGCAAGTAAAACGTTTTCCTTAGATGGGTGAGCCACTCTAGCAAATCAATCAAACCCAAGAAGGGGTCATGGGAACTTCCAATCTGCAACCCCATTTTTCAGAAGCACAGGCGATGACCTGGTATTAGCATCTGAATGAGGGCGGGCAGTCTTGTAGGACTGAATCCTTAACCCAGAGGACCTGACATCTCCAGGTAAACAGTGTCAGAAGTGAGTTGAATTGGAGGACACCCAGATGGCTTCTGAGAATTGCTTGGCGTGAGAAAGTTTGGGTGGAATTAGTACCAGAACCTACTTATCATGTAACTTTTTCAGTGATTTGAAAATCATACATCTTCTTGTTTTACTCTATTATTGGCTAATACTAACTTTCTGAAGGGCATCATTTAAATTATATTATGTGTGACTCATCTCCGCAACTTTATATATTTTAACTTCTTTATAGTCTGTCTTGCACGATAGGGTATCCCTCTCAGGGGTCAGGTACTTGACCTTTTCCCCACTGTGGCAATGGCCCCAAGCGAAGAGCGCGACACATAATACACACTCAGTAAACATTTGTAAGTAATAGAAGGAATTTCTTCATCAACTCTTCCTTTCTTCTCAGGCTTTGTAAATATGATCTGAGAGTCAAACCCAGATGGTTATTATTTGCATATGATACAGCTTTTCTTTTAAGAATTATTTTTGGCCTTTATGTACAATTTTGTGACCATACATACAATTATGCTCCTCCCACTTACCAAACGCCACCCAAAATTTGACTACCTCTAATTCTACCTTTAGACAAAACAGGTGTTCCCCCTTTAAAGCCTAGTCTTAGAAAGCAGAGCCATCTCAGCCTCCAAAAGATCTATGAGGATGGAGGTATGAGGTGAAATCGTATTAAGGTAGTTCTGTGTTGAAGGGAGCGATATCCACCTATACCCCGAGTGGTGCAATGCAACAGCTAGTAATTGCGCACCCATTCTGTGCTGGATTTCATACCAAGAGCAGGTTTAATATAGTTGAGTAAAACATTAATTCAAGAAATGGATGACCTGGGTCCCTACTGTGTGACAGTTGCCATGCTAAGCCTTAGGGACATAACCAATGACACAGATGCACTTCATGACATAAGATGGTCAAGGATCCAACGGCACCTCACATCCAACTGCACATAAAATTGAAATCATGGTTCTTTTTCCTTTTTTAAAAAAAAAAGTTTATGTATTTATTTGAGAGAGCCAGAGAGAGCACAAGTGGGGAAAAGGGACAGAGGGAGAAGCAGACTCCCCGCTGAGCAGGGAGCCCAACGTGGGGCTCAATCCCAGGACCCTGGGATCATGACCTGAGCTGAAGGCAGACGCCTAACCGACTGAGCCACCCAGGCACCCCTCCTTTTTTTTTTTAAAGCAGATTTGCTGTCAGTGAAGCAAAAATCATGGTCAGAAACAAGCTCCAGAAATTCCAGAAAGTCCCAAATGTCTTTCACTAAAAACTGGGAAAGGGATATTCTGAGCCGAGTGCTGAGGTACATCATCTTGAAAGACAAATTACCAGTTATCCAGTTAAATTTTAAACAGCATTATCTAAATGAAAAATATCAAAGTGTGAGATACCCCAGGAAGAATAGCTCCAATTTCCTGCCTGGATGCTAAGTAAGGAATAGACTGTTTAATATCATCTTGATAACATTTTTATAGGTTCATGTTGGCCCATCAGATTGCAATTTGTCACATGCTATCTAAAAATTTTCTAATTCTTCATCATTTTACAGTGTAAAATAATAGGCACAGAATTGCAAAGCTTTTTTTTTTTTTAATAATAGAAAGGGAGAGCGAGAGTGAGGGGCTTTATTTTCTACCACGTGATGTTTTTTCCTGGTTAGGATAAGAATGGTTGTCAATAATTCAAACACAATATGGTATTGAGCTCATTTCACTTTTCCCCATGAATTAATTTGTGAAAGATAACATAAAATGAGTAAGAAAATCCCTAAAGCTCTCTTTCCCTCACCTCCCACCTTACCCAGAAGTTGGGGGAAGGGGCGATGGGGAAAAGACACATGAATGGATGTGTAGTACAAGAAGTTTAGGCATCGAAGCTACAGTCTTGGGTTTGAATCCAAGCTCAGGCACTTGAAGCAATGTGACCTTGGGCACGTACCCGATCTCACTGAGCTCTTCATGAGTAAAAAGGGGCCACGCTCCCTACTCACAAGGTCCTTGGGGTAATTGGGTTTAGGTGATGAGGTCTCCTGCAGAATGAGAAACAATGGAGGCACCCACTAAATTATAGTCTTGAATGTTGCCGTGTTTGGCATAGTTCACTCCCTCCTCCTTGACACTCTTCCTGATTTGCCTTCCAGGACATCTTAACATCTGTTTTCCTGCCACTTCACTATACATTCTTGCTCAGTTTCCTCTACTGCCTTCTCTCTTCTCCCTTCCCTTTCCTCTTAGCGTTTGAGTGACTCAACACTCAGCCCCTGATTCTCCTCTCTTCTCCATCCACACTCACTCCTAAAGATCTCATCTGGTCTCATGTAACGCCATGTATATGCCGATAACTGAAATTTAGATCTCCAGCCTAGACCTCTCTTTGAAATGCCAGACTCACAGATATATCTCCCTTCCCAACATCTGTCCCTGAAAGTCTAATTGATAGCTCAAACTCAGCATATCCAAAACTCCGGAGCCTTGCTGCAAATCCTTCTCCATCCATAGCCTTCCACATCTCAGCTAAGGGCAGCCTGGCCCTTTTAACGGCTCAAAACAAAAACCTTAAAGGCACCCTGAATTGCCCTCTTATTCAAGTGCCCCACATCCAGTCTACCAGAAAATCCTATGGGCTCCATTATCTTGTCAACTGGAAACTTAATGAATAGGGTCATGTAGCTATATAAAGAAGCAAGGAATTCAAAAGAAACTTTACACAATGTATTTGTTTGTTTAACTCTAGACACTCAATCATATACCTTATCTCTTGCTAACTGGTTTCAACTGCGATGAACACCGCATTAGCCAGCTTGAGTGTTTACCCATCATGTGCCTATTTTGATAAAGGAAAGGGATGCTGCATCTGTTTCCCGCCCAGTCATCAGCAAGTGGTGGAAGAAGTGAGCTACTGGTGGATTGCAGAGATGTTGTAATTGGCTTATTGGCCATTGTGACTGTAGTGGTGTCACCCATGGATTGGGAACTAGAGAGGTAGCAGCCAAGGCAGAGGGGCCATATCTCTATTCCTTTTCATCTCCTGAAATGTCATCTTCTAATTGCTGCTGGCTAAGAACCAAGGATACTCCCCTGGTAACAGATGATCACTTACTAGGAGAAAGAGAAGAGATGTGTCCTTTTATTCCAAGAGCTAAATATTTGTGTGTGTGTGTGTGTGTGTGTGTGTGTGTCTATGTGTGAAGCTTTTGAAAACAACCTTCCAATTATTATATCTACTGACTTTTACAAAATAATTTATGAAACTCTCTCACCTACACAGTTTGATTTGATTCTCAGAGCAGTTTTGAGATAAAGGCAGAGTAGTTATTACTAGGTCTGTCTCACGCCTGATTCCCATTACTCCGCTTTGCATTTTCTTCCTTTTCTATAGCATATATCACTTCTAACACAACACATAATGTACTTGCTTATTACATGGTTTGCATATTTTCTCTCTTCTCCTAGAATAAGAGTAGAAATCTATATTTACTTCACTCATCAATCTCAAATATCTGCCACAGTCCCTAGTGCATAGTAGGTACTCAACAATGTATTTGCTGAATGAATGGCTAGGAGTATGTCTGTCCAGTACCTATCCACATCTGTGTCCTTATCCCCAGTCCAAGACTTGCTCTTGCATCTCTGTAACTTCCTCTGCATCTCTGCCTGGCTTTCTTTTCCAGGACATGCCTGCTCCCATCCTAATATCTAGACTTCAGTTAAAAGGTTTGGTGTTCCTGAAGACCTGATGAATCAGTTATTAGTCAGACAATGAAAGTTTTTAGTGCATCATTTCTCTGTTTTCTTTTGGCTCTCAGGAAGCTCGGAGCTGGATGTATTACTCAATCCAATTCCTAGCTTACCCTCTCCCTTTGATCCTGTCTGCTGGTGTGCTTTCATTATAAACTCGTTTCTTAAAAAAATAAAAGACATGAATATTAATGAGATAAATTTATATTAAACACAAAGTGAGAGATTTCCAAAGGTGTTCTCCTTATACCAGACTGTGATGTCCAAAACATAGTCCTAAAAAAACAAAAGAAAAAACTGTAAAAATTTACAGTATAAGAATTACCGTCCCTCTCTCTTCATCATACCCAACCCACTTCTCCAGTTTATGGGACTTCCCTGACTCTTGAAGGTACTGGGATTTTAAGCTCCTGGTCTAGATGGCAGGTAACATTGGAGACTTGATTGCATGGAAAGAATACATCTTTTTAGGCTTAAAGGGGCATGAGTGGGACAGAAGCTTACACTGGTAAATACAGGAGCTCTCTAAGACCTTAAAAACCCACCTAACCAACTGTTTTCCCATGCTGCCCCACCCCGACATATATGTTTACTCACAACTAGAAGGTATATACACTTTATGTGCATCCCATTATCCTGGGTGCCCAAAGCAGACACTTAACTTCAAATGATGCAGCATATTGTACTTCATCCATTCCGTGCAACTCGGTGGTTGTTGAAAAGCCAAGATCTGGCAATGGCTGATGTGATGCCTACTTTCTGCCAGCCTTTGTTATGTAGATGAGTTTCCATTTTATTTTTGTTGTATCAGTTGAATCCTGAGTATTTTAATGGTTGTGAAGCTTCACTGAACTCAAGAAGAGCTTAAGATCTGAGATGTTAAATTGGCTTGGCAATAACATCTAGCAGAAAATGAGAACCTCTTTCTTAGTTCTTTTCCTCCCTAATAACGAGGGGCTGATGTTTACTATTAATGTAACTCTTACATGAAGAACTCTGCAGTGGTCCAGGGTAATTCGTCCTTAGTTAATGTGCCATCTTTTCAACCTGTCCCCATTTAATTATAAGAGCTGGTGAATATTGGCCCCAAGGAATGGCCGGTGGTTGGAATAATAGAAGGAAAATATTAACTCTGGGCATTTTTCAGGGTGGGAATTTCTTTCTCTTGGAAAATCTTAAGGATGTAAGAAGTTGTTTGCAGGTATTTTGAATCCCATGGGATACCTTCTACCTACACTCTGCCCCTCTGATCACTGACTTCTTAGAGACTTTTTATCAAGTATCCTCAGGCTTCATATTTTTGTTCTTTTTCATGGGACCCTATGTGCATCACTTTTGAACCTTATATGGTAATCTCTCTCATCTTAAAATGATTTTTTAAATTGTGGCAAAACGTACATAACACAGTTTGCCATTTCAGCCATTTAGAAGTGTACATTTCACAACATCAAGCCCAATCACATTGTTGGGTGACCATCACCACCATCTACCTCCAGAACATTTCGTCTTCCCAAACTGAGCCTGTACCTGTTAAACAATAGCTCCCCAGTCCTCCTTACGCTTGATAACCACTCTTCGACCTCCTATCTCTATAATTTTCTGGTTCTTTGTTAGTAGCCATCCCAAAGGGTGTGCAATGTTATCTCATTATGGTTTTGGTTTGCATTTGTGTAAACGGTTGGTGATGTTAAACATCTGTTCATGTGTTTGTCAGCCAGTTGTATATCTTTTTGGAGACATATCTAGGCAAGTCCTTTGCCAATCCTTTAATGGGTTTTTCTGGGGTTTTTTGTTTTTTCAGTTGTAGGAAGTTCTTTACATTTTCTGAATATGCATACTTTATCAGATAGATGATTTGCAAATATTTCTTCCCATTCCTTGGATTGCCTTTTCACAGTCAAGAGTGCCCCTTAAAGCACAAAGCTTTGGAGTTTTGAAGTCCACTTCTTTTGTTGTCTCTGCTTCTAGTGTCACATCTGAAAGATCATTGCCAAATCCAGTGTTATAAAGCTTTTCCTCTATCTTTTCTTCCATGAGTTTTGTAGTTTTAGCTCTTATATTTATGCATTTAATCCATTTTGAGTTCATTTTTGTCTATGATGTAAGGTCAGGCTCCAATGGCACTCCTTTGCATGTGGGTATCCAGTTTTCCCAGCACCATCTGTTGAAAAAACTGCCCTTTCACCCCATTGAATGGTCTTGGCAACCTTGTCAAAAATCATTTGACCATGTATGCAAGGGTCATTTTAGAGTCTTAACATACTTTGGGGAGCACATTGCCTTGGAAAGATGTATGGGCTTTGTGTTCAGAGAAACCTGGGTTTGTTTTATTTTATTTTTATTTATTTATTTATTTATTTATTTATTTATTTATTTATTTATTTATTTATGTTAGTCACCGTAGTGTTCCATGATTGACTGTTTGTATATAACACCCAGTGAATGCCCTCCTTTGCTCCTTATTTGCTAGGCAAGCTTGGGTGAGTGATTCAACCTCCCTGAGATCAGTTTTTCTCGTCTGTAAAATGGGTATGGTAATGCCTGCCTCTTAGGGTTACTGTAAAGATTATATGAATTAAAGCGTTGGGCACATGGTAAGCACTCATTAAGTGATTGCAATATTTCAAGCCTCTCTAAGCTCTTGTTTCCTGTCTACATAATGAAGAACTTCTACTCCATGCCCCCTTGAACCTGTGAAGATTTGGGGGAGATTTTGTGCTTCAGTGTTACCATGCACAGAAAAGAATACATGAAGAGTCCACGATGTTTACAAGATACCCAGGACCTAGTTTTCCAGAGGGCATAGTTTATTAAACAATCGCCAATCTTTTATGTCTATAAACTGCTAAGTATGACTGGTGACTCCGACAGTTACAATTTGTCAACAACTGTTTCCAGTGTCTTTACTTCATTTTAAGTGTTGCACGTTTCATTATGAATGGCGGGCTAAACATATCTATAACTTTGATAACTCCATTCACTTTGTTAGTAATGGCTTCCCAAGCAGTTATAACATTACAATAACCATGCTGAGGATAAATATTTCATAAAGAATCCATTGTTATTTATTTATCATTTATAACATGTGTTCCAAAAGCATTACAGAATATTTATTAAACATTTATAGATAATTTTATGCGACTACTAGCATGTGACATAAATACATTATTAATTCTCTTGAATTGTTGATGGATCGAGCTCAAAATAAAGCTATGCCAACTGAGGTTCTTGCCAATAAAGTGAAAGAAAAATGGAGCAGTCTACTGTGTTTGAAACTTTCAGAGGCACAGTATTGTTCCCTCGGAAGGTTTATTTGTGAGTCGTGGCTGTGGGTTCCAGAAATCTCTTAGCCATCCAGAACAAATATATGCTGATGAGAGGTAGATTAAAGAAATCTCAGTTCTTGAGGTGGCCACTTCTTGGTAGCTGCTGCTTTGAAAACTGCCTACAATTGCACATTAAGCCCATCAGCTCAAATTCACATCAGGTGTTCTAGCCATTTGGGGAGCAGATTTTCTCAAAGCAGGAGTTAGATATCAAGGCCGTTCTTAGGCATTTCTTCTCTTTGACCTTGCTTACACCTCTGCGGCAGCTTCTGGAAATGCTACCTTGTTTCTTTTATTAAGCAGAAATCTTTGAAATGCCAAAGTCAAAGTCTCCTTCCACCATTTCCCTGAAGTGAGGATGTTCTTCCTTTATTTTGCAAAGCTCTATTGAGATGTAACTGACATATAACATTGTGTAAGTTATGTGTACACTTAAGTTACACAATGTGTAACATTGTGTAAGGCGTATGATGTGATGATTTGATACACATATATTTTGCAAAAAACAATCACCACAATAAGGTTCATTAACACATCCATCACTTCACATGGTTGCCGTGTGTGTGGGGGGGGTGTGGTGAGAACTTTTAAGATCTACTCTCTTAGCAAATTTCAAGTATACAATTCAATGCTGACTACAGTCACCATACTGTCCGTTACATCCCCAGAGTTTATTCATTGGATAACTGGAAGTCTGTACCCTTTGACCACCTCTACCCATCCCCCCTCCACCTCCCGCCCCTGGCAGGCCCTCATCTGTTTCTGTGACCTCAGGTTTTTGTTGTTGTTGTTGTTCCTGTTGTTTAGATTCCGCATATAAGTGAGGTCTACAGTGTTTGTCTTACTCTGTCTGATTTGTTCACTTAGTGTAATGCCCTCAAGTTCCATCCACGTTGTGGCAAATGGCGGGATTTCCTTCTGCTGTAGGGCTGAATAACATTCCGTTGTGTGCATGTACCATGTTTTTGTTATCTGTTCATTGCAGGGCAGACACTTAGGCTGTTTCTGTCTTGGCTATCATGAATAACGCTGTGATGAACATGGGGTGCAGATATCTCTTTGAGATAGTAGTTTCATTTCCTCCAAGTATAGATCCAGAAGTGTGATTGCTGGATCATATGGTATAGTTCTATTTTTAATTTTTTGAGGAACCTCCATACTGTTTTCCTTAGTGGCTGCGCCAGTTTACATTCCCACCCACAGTGCTCAAGGGTTCCTCTTTTCTCCACGTCCTCGCCAATACCTACCTCTTGTCTTCTTGATGACAGCCATTCTAACAGGTGTAAGAGACGTCTCGCTGTGGTTTGGCAAAACCACATTTTCCCGAGGATAAGTGATATTGAGCACCTTTTTATGGTACTCCTTGGCCATTTGTATGTCTTCTTTGATGGTGTTCTCTTAAATTGATCCTGCATTTCTACTGCTTCCCACTGAATTGGAGGGCTTGTGTGTGAGTTTGGTGCTCTATATACTGGGAATAAAACTGTTCTTCATTTTTTCTGATGCCTCTTTATCTGCCTTTGTGTTGGGAGGTCCCTCCTCCTCCTCCCTCTTTTCGTTCTCCCCTTTCCTGCAGTTGTGCTGCCTTCTTGTTAACTGGGGAGATTTATCTCTATAAAAAAAGAGAAATGAGCCTTGGTAAGGTTTCCAAGGTCTTAGGCCAGCACAAAGCAACCATGTTTATAATAAACTAGAATGGGCACAGAGAAAAGAGGTATTGTTCTTCACTAACTAAATGTGTAACCGAGAGCTTTGCTCTGTGACATGCAAGTGAGCTGGCTCAATGTGTGGTATAGGTTTGTTTAGGTTAATTTCTGACACTGGCTAATACTGACATTAGCCAGCCACTTTTGAAAAATAAAAATCAGTATGCCCAGCAAAGGCTTAAACAAACGGACAGACACCCTTTGATAGTGTTCACAGCCACATAGCTGGCAGTGGTCATATGCGTGCCAGATGGGAATCCTCCTATGTGTGCTCAGGATCCCTTTGCCACTTTCAAGACTTTAAATGCTATGGGCAAAAGGATAATGTCAGTGTGATTTTCCAGAGCAGTGTATGAAGATGAAATCAAATATGGAGAGAGTTTCTAACTACTCACAGAAGAGCCCCACACCACCAGATCCCCCATCTTCATATACATCAGTTGGATTGGACACCATACAATAAGGAGACCACTGTCAAGACTCACCAGGTAGCGTGGAACATTGGCGCTAATGTCAAGCGTGCAGAAAGTTGATAAATTGCATCCGGTTTAACTAGAACTTGGTGAATCCCCACTACGTGCTAGATGTCAAAAATAGACGAATAGGAAAGTCCTTTTCCCAAGGAATGGGAATCTAATTGATTTTTTTTCAGTCTCAGATACTTTATGGTAGATTCTGGGGACTCGAAACTAAGATTTCAAACTTGAACGGCAAGGTTAGGTGCTGGGAAGCCCAGACAAAGAAGAGAGATTTCTCACTAAGCAGCCATCATTGGTCTCTCCAAAACTATCCTTGTATTATTGTCCTCTTCATGGCTTAGTGATTTTTTTATATGTATTGCTTATATGGCATTTTATTTCAGGGCCTTGGTCACAGAACCTCGAATTAATTAAGATTTGGTCCGGGAGCCACTTAATTGCTTTTACTTAGGAGGTGGGAATTCAAGGGAGGGGTGGAAATGACGAGGCAAGTCATGCATAATACATCCCCCATACCCCTCGCTGAGTGACCATTATACTGATGGGTGTTATTTAGTGGGTTTTTTTTTGTTTTTTTTTTGTTTTTTTTAAATCAGCACACGGTGCCAAGAACCTGGCATTTTCAAATACTCATTAGTGCTATCCTCTGGGGCTTAAGATAGCAGTTATTAAGGAATGAAGTCTCAAGAGACAGAGTGGAACCACAGTGCCTAACAATGACAGAAGTTCAGGTGTATCAACCCTCATCACTTACAGAGGCATCGCATGGCTAAATTAGCTTTCAAAGTCTTAAACCGAACATGCAAGGCCCACAAATGTCATGTGGTATATTCTCTGGAGGTTAAATTTAGGTTTTCCCTGGCTCCCGCTGCCAATTTGAAAGAAAGGAAAATGTCAGCGGGTGTGGAGTTGAAGTCGAGGATAGGAGGCTGCCAACATGGAGCCCCCTGATGCTGACATTCAACTGTCTCTGGGAATCCAAGCCACCGAGCCACTCAGCTGTCCCCAGACTTAACCCAGATCGCTCGTTAGGTCTCTGGTTTGCTTCAGTGCAACAGCAATTTGCTTCAGTTGACTTGCCTGGCCGGGGGTCCAGTTACCCATTTGCCCTGCTGATAACTGAGTGTGTTTAGATGCCGTCAACAATCCGCTGGGCTGGCATGAAAAAGCAAGGTAAGACAGAAGTGTCTCTCGTTGGGCCACAGGCATGACAGCAGAGGAAACATGCACACTGATTCCGTGGCCTGCGGACATTGGAAGGGAGGACCAAAGATCAAGAAGAGGCTTTACCTTCCAACCCTGCCATCTGTGAAATTATCTCTAATTCACGCTGACTTCATGTTGAGATCTGAATTTAAGTGACTGTGGGAAAGAACCCATCTCCCCCAGATCTAGGAGCTGGGGAGTCTTGGCTGTGAACCCTGTAGAAAGAGATGTTAGGCTGTTTTCTTGCATTGGTTATTGGCTGCATTTAACAGAAAAGCCAAGAAGATGGGAACTTAAATGTGGTGGATTTTTTTTTTTTTTTGCCTCTTTCATGTTAAAAACAAAGTTCAGCTCATAGAAGCAGAGAGTAGAATGGTGGTTGCCAGAGGCTGGGGGAAGGAGAAATGGGGAGATGTTGGTTATTCAGTTATGCAAGATTAATAAGTTCTGAAGATCTAATGTACAGCAATAAAACTATAGCTAACAATACTATGTGAAATTTGCTAAGAAGGTAGATCTTATGTATTTGCATTCTTTTAAAAGAAGAAAAAGAAGGGGGAGGAAGGGAGGGAGGGAAACTTTGTGAGGTGACAGATATGTTAATTAGCTTGTTTGTGGTGATTATTTCACAATTTTAGGTATATATCAAAACATCAGGTTATACACCTTAAATATATAAAGTTCATATTTGTCAATTATACCTCAGTAAAACTGAAAACAAAGTTTAGAGGTAGGCAGTTCAGGGCTCATAGGGTGGCTTAGGAATGCAGGCTTTCATCCTCAAGGTCACTTCATGGTCCAACATGGCTGCAGGGATTCCAGCCATCACATCCCCATTCCGGACAGCAGGAAAGAGGGAAAGGCAAAAAGGACCCACTTCCCAATGAACTCAGTTCCTTCTAAAAAAACTGTCTCATACTCTTATTCATTTCCACTTTTATATAATTGAAGACAACTAGACACATAGTCCCACTTTGCCACAAGGAAGGCTGGGATATGTGCCATAGTAACTGAACACTTTGCTACACCAGATGTAATCATAGCTTTGCTATTAAGTAACAAGAGAAAAATAGATGTTAGGTAGGCAATAGCAGTCTCTGTAATTGCCATAAACATGGAGAATCTGGAGACCCAGATCTTTAAGTGATTTTTTAAAGAGAATATGTGGTATAGAGGAAAGTTTCTTGGACTAGGAGTCAGGCCATCTCTGATTCTTACTAGCTAGTCAACCCTGGGAAATACACTTAAGTGCCCTCTATCACTCTGTTTCTTCATCTACAAAATGATTATCTTAGACTTGTCTACACGAGGGAAGGATCTGCTCAGATAATAAATGTGGAAGCAGTGTGTCAAACAGCAAAGTGTCAAATAGATGCCATGTATTAATTAACATTATTATGATTGATCTAAGCACTTATTGTTTTTAAGAAAACTGGTTGGGAGCCCTTCATTTTTCATGGAATTATTATTTATTTTATTATATGTTATAATGATAGCACCTTCTGCATATACAACACTTCACAACACACACATCACTTTTCTGCATGGATTTCATTCCCATCAACTCCCCCTGTGAGCAACATAGGAAAGGAATCACCGTTTACCCAGGTTGACTGGTCATACAATCCAAGTTCAGAGAACAAAGGGGCATGGCCAAGCTCACACCAAGATGCCTGTGATTGATAGCAGCTTTGAGTATGAGAACTCGAAGACATGAGACATGAGACACCAGCTTTTTAGAAGTGATGAATGCCTGAATTTAAGGATGGGGCTGCTGACCTTGGCCTTGAAGAACTGGCACCAGCACCTGGAGGCCAATAGACATCTGATTCTCAACCTGCCCAAACTGAAAAACATTTTATTTCTTCCTCTGCCCATGTTCCTCCTCATGGGCTTTCCCCCTGAGGAGAAGGTACCACCTGCCCCTCTCAGCCAAACCAAGGATGCAGAAGCCACACTGGACAGCTCACTGCCCTTCACACCCACCCCACCTACCTGGATTGCTCACCACACTGTTGGTTTCTTTCTACTTCCTGGCTCTGTATCTTCACAGCCTGGAATAGGCTAGCCCCCCAACTGATCTCTTTCTGGCTTTTTTTTTTTTTTTTTTTGCCCATCTCTAAAATATTCTCAACCCCCAAGGCCATCAAGGGCTTTAAAAATTCGAGTCTAATCGTATCATTCCTCACTTAAAACCCCTCGATGGCTCCCTACTGTCCCCAAGATAAAACCCAATTATTAAAAAAAAACACCTCTGTAAGGCTCTTGTGGGTTCACCCCTGCTTGCCACCCCAGCCCCATATTTCACTCCTGTCTCATCTCCCATTCCCTCTTCCCAGAAGGCGCCATGCTCTTTCTCTCAAGTGGGAGCCTTGGATGTGCTACTCTACCTGGAATTACTAAAATCTTCTTTACCTGCTTGACACCTTCTTGTCTTTTAAGTTCACTCCAGGTATCATTTCCTTCAGGAAGACTTCCCTGCTTCCCCAGGCTGGATAAGATAACCTATCCAACTACTCCAAAAATACCTGGTATTTCTCTCCATCACAGCAGTTGACGTGCTGTATTGTCATTTTCTGTTTGTGTGTCAACCATCTGTCTAGAATATAACTCCTCTGAGCCAGGAACAGCAACTCATTGAGCTCCAACTGCATGCAGGGACTATCTTAGGCACTTCACACGCTTGAACTCCTACAGTCTGTCCAGAAATCCCTATGGCTTAGAAACTCTTTTATCCTTGACACAGATGAGGACACTGATGTACTTAGAAGTTAGGTATCAAGGCCTCTCAGCCAGCGTCAGAGCTGAGCTCGGAACATTGAGGCAACTGGCTTTGGAGAAGCATGGGTCCTCCTGCACTGAATTTTCTCTCTTTTTTTGGAGATATAATTCACATACCATAAAATTCACCCTTTTAAAGCACATAGTTCAGTGGTTAGTATAATCACAGGTCATACAACCATCCCCACTATCTAATTCCAGAACATTTTCAATACCCCAAGAAACTTCTACCAATCAGCAGTCACTTCCCATTCTTCACTACTTACTCCCAACTTTTGGCAAGAATTTATGTACTTTCTGCCTCTGTGGATGTGTCTTTTTTGGGCATGTCAGGTGGAATCATGTGACAGATGCTCTTGTGTGTCTGGCTTCTTTTACGTAGCAAAAAGTTCATCCATGTTATGGCAAGTATCAATATGCCATTCCATTCTATTGCTGAATGACATTCCATTGCATGGATATGTTATAGTTTATCCACTCATCAGTTAATAGGTAACTGGATCGTTTCCAATAGGAAACGTTGAGTCTGCCAACTTTCTTCTTCTTTTTCAAGATGGTTTTGGCTCCTCTGTGTCCGACATTTGCATATTAATTTTAGGATTAGCTTGCCAATTTCTGCAAAAAGAGCACCTGGAATTTTGATAGGAATTCCATTAAATATGTAGATCAGTTTAGGAGGGACTGCCATCTAAATGGTATTAAGCCTTCCACTCCATGAACACGGGATGTCTTTCCATTTATTTGCCATCTTCAGTTTCTTTCAGCAATGATTTGCAGCTTTTTGTGTACAAGCTTTGTACTTCTTTTGTTCATTTCTTCCTAAGTACTTTATTCTTTTCAATTGTTTTCATTTAATTTCATTTTCAGATTGTGCACTACTAGTG
Organism: Callorhinus ursinus; assembly: GCF_003265705.2. Lineage (NCBI taxonomy): Eukaryota > Metazoa > Chordata > Mammalia > Carnivora > Otariidae > Callorhinus > Callorhinus ursinus. The sequence continues at coordinate 9,248,492 of NW_027397075.1, read as the reverse complement.
TGTGTGTGTGTGTGTGTGTGTGTATATATACATATAGTGTATATATTTTATATATACCAAATACATTGTGTATTGTATCCTGCAAACTTGCTGAACTCATTTACTAGCTCTAATAACTTCATGTGTGTGTGTGTGTGTGTGTGTGTGTGTGTATTCCTTAGAATTTTCTCTAGACAAGATCATGTTATCTGAAAAAAGAGTTTTCATCTTTCTTTTTAATCTGGGTGCCCTTTATTTCTTTTTCTTGACTAATTGCCTACACCATATTTTCTTAATAATAATTGCCACCGAATGCAAGCAAGCTCGTGCAACCACTCTGGAAAACAGTATGGAGGTTCCTCAAAAAGTTGAAAATAGAGCTACCATACGATCCAGCAATTGCACTACTGGGTATTTACCACAAAGATACAAATGTAGGGATCCGAAGGGGTACGTGCACCCCAATGTTTATAGCAGCAATGTCCACAATAGCCAAACTGTGGAGAGAGCCAAGATGTCCTTCGACAGATGAATGGATAAAGAAGATGTGGTATATATACACAATGGAATATTATGCAGCCATCAAAAGGAATGAGATCTTGCCATTTGCAACAACGTGGATGGAACTGGAGGGTGTTACGTTGAGTGAAATAAGTCAATCAGAGAAAGACATGTATCATATGACCTCACGGATACGAGGAATTCCTAATCCCAGGAAACAAACTGAGGGTTGCTGGAGTGGTTGGGGGTGGGAGGGAGGGGGTGGCGGGGTGATAGACAGTGGGGAGGGTATGTGCTATGGTGAGCGCTGTGAATTGTACAAGACTATTGAATCACAGATCTGTACTTCTGAAACAAATAATGCAATATATGTTAAAAAAAAAAGAAGAAGAAGATAGCAGGAGGGGAAGAATGAAGGGGAGTAAGTCGGAGGGGGAGACGAACCATTGGAGACGATGGACTCTGAAAAACAAACTGAGGGTCCTAGAGGGGAGGAGGGTGGGGGGATGGGTTAGCCTGGTGATGGGTATTAAAGAGGGCACGTTCTGCGTGGAGCACTGGGTGTTATGCACAAACAATGAATCATGGAACGCTACATCAAAAACTAATGATGTAATGTGTGGTGATTAACATAACAATAAAAAATTATAAAAAATTAAACAACAACAACAACAACAAAATAATAATAATTGCCACCATTTTTAGGGCTTGCTATGTGCCAGGTATTAGTGAAAGTCTGCAGCATTTTATGTGCATTAAATATTCACAGACGTTCTAAAGAGATGGGATTGCTTTCACAGGTAAGAAACACTAAAGGTAAAATATATCAAGAGTAATTCTACTTGGGGAGGCCCCGTGAAGGGACAGAATGTAATCTCGGCAAACCCAACAGCTTCCACCAATCCCTGGGGCCTACGGAGATGGTTAGGAAACAGAAACTGCTGAAGACCAGTGTTTAAGTGAATCCCCAATGTGGGTTATTTCTGTCATTTTCCCTTTTCCTTAAACAGCTATGGCAGAAATTTATGATTTTCCTGACAGTATGGCTTAATCTTCGTGTGCTTTAGCAAGAGATACTTCATCTCTCCAGTCCTCAGTGTGTGCATCTGTACAGTGGGATGCCTGGGACTGGCTGTGAGCATGGCACTGGATGATGCATGTGAAGTACCTCCCAAGTTTCTAGAACACAGGGTATTCTCAAGAAATATTACTGCTGATGTGATGTAGCACTTCATGAGGGATTTGTGGGGCATCATGTGATGCCCAGGCATCACAGTAAACACTTTACATGCTTTCTTTTATTCAATTTGCACACCATCCTATGGGATAAATGCTAAGGATCAGAGTACAGGTGTACTTTATTCAAGGTCTTGTAACCAGTGAGTGCCACTATTGGGACACCGCCTGAGGTCTTGTGGGGCCATTGCCCATACTTTAAACATGATTTCCCTTTCTTTCTATTCATCTTGCCCAGTTCCTCACCCATCTCACCCCAGATTTGGAAGTACATGCAAGTATAATTCACAGAATAAAATACATAGTTTATTTATTCATTCAATCAACCGCCAAGGAATGAGCTTCTATTATGTAACAGGCTCTAGAGAAGTCTCTGGGAATAAAGTTATGAAGAAGACACATTCCCTGTGCTGCATAATTTTAAGATTCATGAAGCAGAGAGAAAAGCACAGTGCAAACATAACAACACGGCAAGATGCATCTTTTATGAGTCTGGACTTCATCCCACAGCACATGGTTTCTCTCTCCTTGGTAGAATTTATCACCATTGCCATGTGACATGCATCTGTACTCTTGGTAAGTTTGGTCTCCCCCTCTGGACTATAAATCCCATCAAGATAGTGAGGTTGCCACTTGGGCCACTACCATGATCCTAAAGTATATGAAGTGCTTTGCACATAGTGGGCACGTCGTGAATGGTATATTTGAAAGGGAGAAGGAACGAAGGTTTTCATACAAAGGGAAGCATGCCTAGATTTGCCATCTGGAAAGGTTATCATTCTGACCAGAGGCAGGGATACCTGTGAGGAGGCTGTTAGGGAGATTAGGGAGATCATGCACCCTTGTCCTGTTCAGCTCAGGCTTGGTCACGTGACTTGCTCTGGCCAGTGACATGTGAACCGACGTATGTTGATTCCAAGCAGAAGTTTTCATAGCCCCCGGGTGACTCCCCAGGCAGTCCGTTCCCTCATCCAGGATGATCGGCAGTGCTGCAGACAGAGACTGAAGGTGTCTTGGAGCAGGAGAAATTTGGCCCACACTGAGTGTGCAGTATGATCAAGAGATAAGCCTCTGTTACTGGAAGCCATGGAGACTCTGGGGTCACTTGTTATAGCAGCAATATTTAGTCCATCCTGACTGGTCAATAACATTATGGGTCTGGTATGAGGAGTCAGTAAAATGAAACAGTGTACATAGAACTATCTAGCACATAGTAGGTTTCCAGAAATGTTAATTTTCCCCCTTTACTTCAGTGTCCTGAATATTTCTGTTATCATTTGAGAAAAATTATGATGTTGTCTTAGTCCATTTGGGCTGCTATAGAATACTATAGACTGGGTGGCTTATAAACAATGGAAATTTATTCTCACAGTTCTGAAGGCTGGGAAGTCCAAGGAAAGGCACCAGCAGATTCGGCATCTGGTGAAGGCCCACTTTTTGGTTCGGAGATGACCTCACATGGTAGAAGCGGCATTCATCTCATTCCTGGGGGCTCCACCCTCATGATATATTCACCTCCCAAAGGCCCACCTCTGATTGCCATCACATTGGAGATTAGGATTCAAACTGTGAATTTGGGGGAGACACAAACATTGGCATAAACACACACACAGATATCCTAGCATAGTCTCTGGCATATAGTAGGTGTGCATCATACATTAGATGCCTTCTCCCCTGCATCCTCCTGCCTCACTGAACTCTTCTCGTATAAAGAATGTCTTCCAAGAAAGTTTATCCATCTTTTTATTCATAGGGTTTCCAGTTACTTATTTCTCTTTTTAGCTGTGAATCATAGCATGTTTCGAGGCATGCTTTATCTCCGGTTTCCTGCATAAATAATCGACCAGGATCCAAGGGGCAATGTGTATGCAATGGTCCCAGGGCTGGGGCAGCACTTAGCTCAGCTCTTAATATGCAGTGTGGTGAAAAGGGGTGTCAGGTCGGGAGAGAAACCTCATCTAACATAGTTCGGGCCACTTACATTCATCTGAGGAGAGAGAAGGGATGCATTTGGACTGCAATTCTGCACCTTATAAATAGACATATATAGCTCTGCATACATTATTAATACAGGCTTTATTGCTGGGTTTATTGAATCCACAATGGCGCTTCTCTCGGGAAGCCATAGAACACAGGAAGATTGCACAGACGCCTGCATTAACCAGGACCGCAGTATACCGAGCAAATAAGGCTGTGCAAACAGGAGTATTCATGCTAGCTGCGTCCTACAATTCAAATAACATAATAACAAATAATGTGCTCAAGCGAGCCCCACAGCTGCTATTTGAAGTATTTTATGCATTTCTTATCTATGCTGCTCATGCCAGCACAAGAGTAGATAGGGCAATTGTATTTTAAAGAAGTTCCTTAGCATGACCTACAAAGCCGCTGCCTTCCTCCGCAGCCCCACCTCGTTCCTGGACTCTCTCCCTCACTCACTCGGATCAGTCACCTGGGACATGCCTGCAACAGGCAAAACTATTTCCTACCCTCAGCCCCTTACCCTTGCAGTGCCCTCTGCTGAGGGCGCATGCGCACACACACCCCTTCATGTAACTGGATCCTCTCTCTGGCGCTTACCCTGTTTACTAGCAGCACTGATCCCTAGATAGATCCTCCCCTTATCTGTACCTTTCCATTCTTATCATCTGTCTCTCCAGCTAGAACATAAACTTCATGGAAGCAGGGACCCTTTCTGTCTTGTTCGTTGCTGGCTCTCCAACACAGGTTGAAGTGGCTGGCATGTAGTAGGTTCACAATAAATGTTTGATGAATGAATGAGTGGGCTGAACACGCACCTCCAGGGCCGGTAATTCCTCGTCTTCTCTGTCCACTGTGGATCTCCCCTTGATGTAAGCTTCAGGAAGGGCCATCCTCGGTCCCGTTTGCAGCTCTAACCCCATGGTCTCAAGCTGGGAGTGGCATCTAAGAAGTCATCAGTAGTTAGTTATTGAACTGAGGAGAACTAAAATCTGTTCTAGAAGCTTCTGGCTGTCTTGGGGTCACCAGTGGTGGCCACAGCAATGTTTTGTGCCATGACTTTCCATTATACTCTGTCTGGCATGGTGCCGGAGGATGGAGTTTTCAACAGTATAGCTTTTCTCCCCTCCCTTGACTAGAACATCACCCCCTTATGAAAGTGACACAGGGACGCCCCCATCGTTGGTTGATGACAATGACTCTTTGAATACAAATTGCCCCCTACATACAAAATTTGTGGAGTGAAAAGACATTTGGGGTTTATTTGCCAAAAAACTACCACTCTTACAAGCCAATCACAATAGAAAGATCCCCCTTTTTACAGAGACTGGTTTAGCAGAGGGCATGTAACCTCACACTGGCCTGTAAGATGTAAGGAAAAATTAGGTGAAGTGGCTTCTGGGAAATACCCCCCGCCCCCCCGCAATGTTAGGACAAGCAGAGCTGTAGAAAGCATTTAGTGGCCCCCTTCACACCTCTTTCTGCTCTGTTTGGAAGTCACCGTGTGAAGATGTCATGTCCAGAGCTGAGACATACACCTTGTGGTCGGGAAGGGAGATCTCCCCAATATAGCAGGTGGCCTGTGTCTGAGATAACATTGCTGAAAGCCCGAAACAACCCTGGGACCCTCTCACTCTGGACTCCCATTTAAGCAAACACAAGATGTTGGGTCTCAGTCACCTTTGCTCAGCTGTTACTTGAAGCCAAATGCACCCTAAGGGTTACACGCACCCTATGACAGATGGAATAGTAATTTTGGAGAATGGGACATGAATGAATAAGACAATAGCCACGCTCAATGACTTCCCGGTGTAGTGAGAGCCTTGAGAAGTCAATCCACTGTTGCAAGAAGATATAATCAGTGCCAGAACAGGCAGCGAAAGCTCTCAGAGCCTGGAGCAGGGATATACAACCAAGAGAGGCATAGAAGATCCCCCCCACTCCCCCCACCCCAAAAAACCCTTCACAAACCCTGCACTAAGCCTTTAAGACTGAGCAGGAGTTAGCCAGTTGGAGAGGGTATTTCATTTAAAAAGGGAGCAATATGTAGAGATTCCGGAGTCTCGGGGTAGCTGAGTGAGGTTCCATGTGTCTGGCATGAAGGATGTTAGACTCCAGAATGAGTTTGGGGGTTGGTGGAGTGTTTTTCCTCCAGAGCACAGGGACAGCCAAGTCCTGCCACTGATCTGTCCTCGGGTCTGAGCTTCCCAGCACAGTAAGCCCCACACACGCTAGCCACTGAAACAGACTTGGCCAGTGACTTAGCCAGCATGCTAACATCTGGTTTTGCATAGCTCGGGTGAGACCGAGGGGTGCAGAGATCAGCAAATGCTTCCCCTTCTGAATTTACAACAGTAGGAATGGCCGGAGAGAGGACAGCCTGTCCTGATTTGACTCCCCGGGGAAGAGGAGGGGAGGGGGACTAGAAAGAGACGAAGTAGTGTGAGTGTTCCTAGCACCTGGGGATAGTGATGGCAAGAGGTCATTCCCACAGGGTTCTGCTCCCGTGAGGCACAGGAACCCCACTTGCCAATTGGCATCAGCCTGGGCTCTGACTAGTCACATCAGCAAGTCATCCCTTAGGCAAGAGATACCTCTTTCAGAGGTTGCTCGGACACATGGAAATGCAGCAAAGAGATAGAAATCCCATCCAAAAAAAAAAAAAAAAAAGTCAAGCACCGAGGCTAGGGAGATGTGAATGGATGGGCTCACGAGTAACCTCCCGATGCCATGGAATGTGCACGTGACCACGAAGTACTGAGGGGTCAGGGAAGGAATTTTAGCAAGTGGGAGGAGTCGGGTGAGAGTGTTCAAAAACTCGCTGGAGCAGCGGTATGAAGGCCGGGCCATCTGTATAGAGGCTTGCGGGCCCCCCCCCCCCGCCCGGTTAGAAGCAAAGCAGGTGTGGACCCAGCTCTCCCATCAGGACCTTTTCTCTGCTCGACCACCGATTGCCCTCTGCTCTGCACTCCGTGAGGCTTCAGGGTCAGGCTCCCACAGAGCCAGAACCTCAGGTCTTAAAAGTGAGCACGGAGATGAAGAGTGAGAGCTCTGCATGGGGGTCAGCCAACTTTCCCTGCAGGGGGTCAGGTAGTAAATATTTTACTCTTTGTGGACCATATAGTCTCCGATGCAACAACTAAACTCTGCCGCGATAGCCTGAAAGCAGCCATAGACAGTCCAGAGGAGAACAGCCCTGGCCGTGTTCCAATAAAACTTTATTTACAAAGCCCCGGTGGTTGACCAGATTTGGTCCACGGCATGTAGCCTGCAGTTTGTAGACCTCTGCTTGCGAAGTACAGTTCAACCCTGCTTCCACCTGGGTGCCCTTGGAAGAATGGCTGACGTGCTAAGCTTCCATTACCTCTTCTGCGAGTGGAAAATGAAGCCCGATCTAAGAGCCAAGAGCACTGGAGAAAAGCAAAAGTATTCCGCCGGCGCTGAATCAGGCATGGAGATGTTCTCTTTCCGGCTGCGCTTTTCTTGAGCTGTGGCTAAGGCTGCCTCGAATTCCTGAAGGACTTGCTTAGGCCATTTAAATGGATTTGATTGGCATTAATTATTAAAAACAATTATTAATAAATAAGAACTCTAAGAATGCCTTGCACTTGTTCACTGCTTTATAGTTTTCTTTTATTTTTGCTTTATTCTTTTCAAAGGGCTTTTTAAAACTGGGGCATGCAGTGTACTGGGAGGCATAGGAAGATTAGGGGGGAGGCATCCTCCTAGAGTATCAAATGTACTCAATTTGGGGAGAAACAACATTATTTTTTATTAATAAAACAAACCTGAATATATTATGGAGCAGAATATAGAATTGTGTGGGGTTATTTTTTTTTTCTTAAGAAAAAGTGTGAGACTTCAAAGATATTTCAGGGTTGAGATCCACCACTTTGGGCTGTGCCCAGATGGCTGCCAAAGAGGGAGCATATTTGTGTCTCTTCTGCATGGCACCCCCTGCAAAGTGTGTAGGGAAGGAATTTTTACAAATTCTGCAGATGAAGACACTCTGTCTTGCTCGGGTCAACTCAGACCTTGGCAGCAGAACGAGTCCTCAAATCCAGGATTTCTACATGTGTGAACGGCACTCCCTGTTAGGCAGGGGTAGGGGGTAGCCTGGTAAAAATATGTGCCGGATGCTACACTAGGTGCTGGGGCATGCAGTGGTGATTAAGACAGGGTCCGGAAAGATATAAAACTCCCCACTTCAACATCTGGTGAGCCTGAATAACACACCTAGCATTGAGTCAACTTAGTCCCTGTGACCTTGGGACTTTCTTCACCTTTCTTCAACACTCCCCCAATCCCTAATGGCCCCGTCCATTCACCTAAGTTTCTGCCTCAGTTTCTCCACACAGCAACAGAATTTCCCACTAGAGTTTAAGCTTTTTTTTTTCCCTTGCTTTGCTTGGGCATGACTCCTCGCCCAGAAGAATAGATTCTACCCGATCAGGAGGGCTCTGGCTCTTGCTGGAATCCCAGCTTTGCCTTATCCTCTTGGAGGTTGTGATTTTTTTTTTTTTTTGCCTTCACAAGAGCCATATTTGCAGCCCACTGAAGCCTCTCCATTCACACCTTGTGTCCTCATAAGTCAGCTGCTGTAAGTACAGAGAGCCCAGAGCCCACACCTTGTCTGCCCCTTAGGATTGTGGGAACTTTGGAACATTCCTCAGCCTCTCCACCGCATCAGGTACCACCACCACCTATAAAATCGGAACAGGATAACTTCTCACGGTCTCATGTGGACTGCCAAGCAC